>NC_087175.1:20155892-20163392 GCF_035594125.1 Scylla paramamosain
ACACACCGGGAAGGGAATACTAAGAAGGTCGCTGGGTGGCGGTAGGTTAGGGGCGTGTTGAGGAGGGAAGGGAAGGCTGCCCCCATTGAAGGCCGCGCCAGGAAGCCTGTCAGCCTCCTAACACGACCCGCCCCGTGATATATTACCGTATAAAAAGAAGACCAGCTATGCCTCTCCTTCCTTCCTTCTGCGAGGCGAGGGATGAGAGAGTGTGTGGCGGGAGGTGATTCATGGCTGGGTGGTGATGGGTAGAGAAGGAGGAAGATAAGGTGTGGGTTTGGCGTGTGTGTGGGTTGGCAGTGAATTTTTGACTTGGTGTGGGGTTTGGTGTTGGTTGGGTGTGGGGTAGATGGGAGGGAGTTTAAATGTTTATTCATGGTTTTTGCGTTTTTTTTTCTAGTTTTAATGGTGATAGGTGTGGTGGTTATGGTAGTGGTGGCTGTATTGATAGTGGTGGTAGTAGTAGTAGTAGTAGTAGTAGTAGTAGTAGTAGTAGTAGTAGTAGTACTAGTAGTAATAGTAGTAGCAGTAGTAGTTTATTGACAAAACTTTTTATATCGGTGCCAAAGAAGTATACACACACACACACACACACACACACACACACACACACACACACACACACACACACACACACACACACACACACACACACACACACACACACACACACAATAATAGGAGTACTTGCATTAGTAATAGTCGTTCATTGATATTATTGACAAAAATATACATACAAAATGCAAACACACACACACACACACACACACACACACACACACACACACACACAAATGCCTTGTTATGCTACTTTTTTGTTGTGCAGGGTTTTTTTTTCACCAAGTTCCAGGAAATCATTGGCGTTTCTCCTTCATGTGCTAAATTGACTGTGCATTGCCAGGTCCGCCTCGTAAAGAAGGTTCAAGAGGCAAACACTGAGGCCTCGACAAATAACTCCCTCTGTGACTCTCGGGTTGTTTTGCTTCAGATTTATTATCCTTTTTTATGAGTGGAGGAGTGGAGGAGGCTGAGGCTGAGGGCGCGGAAACACGGAGGGGAAAAAATCTTTGAAGTTGATGTTTGTGTAAAAAAAAAAAAAAAAAAAAGTGAAAAAGGGAAATTTTGTTGAGTTTTTATTTATCCATTTTTTTTTTTTTTGCTTTCTAGATTATGATTGCTCGTTTATTTATTTTTTCTTTTAATCTCAAAGGCGTTGTGAAAATTATAAAATCCAAGCATTGAACAAGATGAAGCTAACTATATACTAATACCAACCATATTAATATTGCTTTTATTGCCTAAATTACGATTGCATATTTTTTTGTCCTGGAATAAAAAATAAAAAAATGTAGAGGCAATGAAATCCAGCTACTAAGCAAGATAACAAAACAGTTGACTCTCCTTGTACTAACAACATTAAATAAAACGTGTACTAACTATACTGATGGTTGCTACAGTAACTACTAATTATATTTATAGGTATACTACTTTGTATGTACCTGCTGCTGTTGAGTAATTCAATAAAAGTTCTTGGCTAATGAAATTCTAACATAGGCACTTTAATAAGTTTACTAATCCTAGATTTACTTCTTTTTTTTTGTTACAATATTACTAATTACACTTTGTGTACTTCTTTTCTCTTTTGAGCGATACAGTAAAGGTTCTTAAGTGTAATCCACGGAAGCATCATTAATATTAACGATTCTACGAACATTAGATATGCTAGTAATAATAATACAGATTATACACTTTGATGTACCTCTTTTCTTCAGAGTGACACAGTAAAAATTCTCAAATATAAAGTAATGGAAGTTGAACGAGACATAAATGACTATTATGCTGCTATACTGTCTTTGTAATACCATCCACACCAATACTGTTAATAGCCATACACTTTTATTTGCCTCTTTCCCTTCAGAGCGACACTAAAAATGTTGAAATGTCAGCCAGTGCAATATGAACGAGCCATGGATAACTATACTACTACCACTATACCGCTGTTTTTTTTTTTTTTTTATTCTGTCAGTACTAATACTAATCCATTACAAAGAGCTGTGAGTCTGTTTGTCCCACGTTTTCACAATAGTAAGATCCAATTTACAAATAAAAAAAAAACACTCAAACTAAATATTCAAAACCATACCCAAAAAAAAAAAAAAAAAAAGGCCTTACTATAAAAAGTTTTCACCAAGGAACACTGTCTGAACAAGCAACGCAATTAAGTTCTCAGTTCTCTGTCTGCGCCAGTGTTGCTCTCTGATTACATGCTTTCTGCAAGGGGCGTATTTTCATGTTGTGTTTTAATGTACTTGATGCAGCTGCCTTGTAATAATGATACTAATGAAACGAGAGACATTTACATATTCTCTTTTAATAATCACCTTTCATGTAGAGTGTCACCTGTTCTGTTTAGTATTTATGGAGTCGTTTGTTTTCCCTTCTACCATCTCTTTCCCTGTCTGCCTCTCTCGTTTTACCTTCCATTCCTCTTCTTTCTTTAATTCTTTCCCCCTTGGTTTCCTCTTTACTGTTCATGGATTCAGGATATTTCTATTCTTTCTTAATATATCTTCTTTTTTTTCTTTTTTCTATCTGTCCTCTTCCTTCTTCCTCTTTTTCTCTTTTTTTCTTTTTTCTATCTATCCTCTTCCTTCTTCCATTTATTTTCCTTCTTTAATCACTCCTCCTCACTTTCCTATACTCTTTCTCTTGTACTATTTTCAATGAACCCGTATTTCTTCTCCTTTTTACCTTCTTTCTTTCTTTACTTTTCTCCTTTCTTCCATTCCTCTTCCTTCTTCAGTTCCTCTCTTTCTTCCTTTTCCCTTACATTCGCTTGTATTTTTCACTTTAATTTACAAAGCCTTATTGCTTCTCCCTCCTAAGCTCTTTTTATCTCTCCTTTTCCTTCTTCTGTTCCTCTACTTTCATCAGTTCCTTCCTCCTCTCTTTCCTATACATCTCCAGTGCTTTTTACATTACTAAACTCTTACGTATTTCTCCTCCCTCCTTCCCTTCCATTTCACTAACTTTTTACATTCCTTCCCCCTTCTAATATAGTTATCATTCTTTTTCCTGTTCTTTTTTAACTTATAGTTTATGAACCACTATTTCTAAACTCTCTTTTCATGCACATCTTGCCTTAACTCTTCCTTCCTCTTATTTGAAATACGGCAAGAAATCTGAGTGACGTTTACGCAGGAATAAGTCTTGTACGTAATATTGTACTGGCAGGTGTGTGTTTGTCAGGTGGCGCTGTGTGTGATTCGTGGGCTTCGTGAGGCGCTAGCATGGAATCGACCACATTGGTAAACGTTCCTACAAATTATGGCGTGACATGTAGCTTTACTTAATGCTGTGTGTGTGTGTGTGTGTGTGTGTGTGTGTGTGTGTGTGTGTGTGTGTGTGTGTGTGTGTGTGTGTGTGTGTGTGTGTGTGTGTGTGTGTGTGTGTGTGTGTGTGTGTTTACCTACCTGTAGTATGCTGGGCTTTACCTATGTATGTACATATTTTCGTATGGTCTCGTGTGTGTGTGTGTGTGTGTGTGTGTGTGTGTGTGTGTGTGTGTGTGTGTGTGTGTGTGTGTGTGTGTGTGTGTGTGTGTGTGTGTGTTTACCTACCTGTAGTATGCTGGGCTTTACCTATGTATGTACATATTTTCGTATGGTCTCGTGTGTGTGTGTGTGTGTGTGTGTGTGTGCGCGCAGGTGCCCCATACAGGCAAGCATGAGGGCACTGCAATTAGCCTCCCCTGCAGCATCCAGACGCCGCGTGCCTGCCTCCCTGGAATTGTAATTACGCCCAAACAAATAAGTGGCGGACCTGCTGCAGCCAGAGAGAGAGAGAGAGAGAGAGGGAGCGAGGGAGAGAAAGAGGGAGAGAGAGAGGGAGAGGGAGAGGAAGATAAAAAAACAGACCAGATAGAAACACTAAGAAACGGAGAAGAACTAACAACAACAAACCTTACGATGTTGTTTGTGATATACTACTGAGAGAGAGAGAGAGAGAGAGAGAGAGAGAGAGAGAGAGAGAGAGAGAGAGAGAGAGAGAGAGAGAGAGAGAGAGAGAGAGAGAGAGGTGGTTGTGTTGTGTTTTGTGCAGTCATATGTGTGCAGTCATATTGCATCTTGTATTTTTCCCCGCGGACATTTTTTTTTCCTTTTTCCCCTCGCGCTTTTCATCCCTACCTATATTTTCACTGACGTGGCCCCCAATGATATTTTTCCTCCCTAAATATTTGTGCCTAGTGATATTTTCTCCTGATATCTTTCTATTGATATTTTCTTCTCTAATTAATCTCTTGTTCGCTATTTTTCCCTATTGATATTTTTCTCCCAGTATTTTTCCTCTTGAACATTTATCTTCGACATTTTTATCTGACACGTTCTCGCTCTGGATATTTTCTCCCCTCGATATATTTGAGAGCACTGTGTTGATGAGAAAATACTGACTAATAAAACCTTTGCTCTTTATAATGTAGGTTAGGTAGGACAAGGTTATCTTATGGTATGTTATGTAATGCTGTGTTTGGTTAGATTAAGTATGGTTATGTTTGATCAGGCTTCGTAAGATAAGGTTAAACTTGGTTAGATTCAGTTTTAGCTATGGCGTTAAGTTGAGTTTGGTCAGGTTAGGTTAGGTTACGTTAAATCTGGTTTAGGTTAGATTAGTTCAAGTTAGGTTACGTTAGGTCTGGTTTAGGTTGGATTAGGTTAGGTTAGGTTACGTTAAATTTGGTTCAGGTTACATTAGTTCAGGTTAAGTTAGGTTAGGTTACGTTAGTTCTGGTTTAGGTTGGATTAGGTTAGGCTAGTTTACGTTAGATGTTTGAGCATTAAATGTCTGAAGAGTAAGTACCCAGGTTGGAAAAATGTTCAGCCCTGCACAGCATCACCTGGCCCTGCACCAGCTCAGCCCAGTCTGTTACAGTCTGTTACCGCGCTGGTTCAGGAAGGCAAAAGAAAATACTTCTCTATTTCATTTCAAGCGCCCCGATGTTCGTCTAAAAAAAAAATATATACAGATAAAAGAATACATATTTAATCCCCATTAGATTCTGGTTTGATTCCCTCGTAATCCTGCCTTTCCCGGCCCTCGACTTGCGGATCGGCGCGTGTACAAATGTATTACGAATGTATAACAAAAGCATCGCCAATCCATCAACTTCAGTTCTCGTCTCTGCGTCCGTTTTTCAAAATCGACTCGAGGAAAACGAGAAACGTGTAAAGGTTTCCCGCTCTGACGCAGTGAAAACCTCGGGCTGCGTGGCGGAGACCTGACCAGCGGAGAGGAGCTCACTCAGGCGCGTGTTGTTATCGCCTTGTGCTCTCAGAAGGATTGTTTTTAAAAACTTTGAAGATGGAGTTCTCGCAATTTTTTTTTCCTGTTCATGGTGCAGAGTCCATAAACTATCGCTAGAATCATGAAAATGCTCCTGGGAACCTGAGTAACTTCCGCTAGAAATTGTCAAAACTTCAAGATAACATAACGAAACGTCTTTGAATATGATTCCAAGACAAAGGCAGCGTTTTTTTGTTTTTCCTTTAATAGCGCAGAATCCTAAAGTTCTCGCTAGAATCATAATAACACTCACGAAAACCTCAGCAACTTCCATTACAAATTGTTCAGTAACAGTCGAGATAACCCGCCGAAACGTTGAAAGGAGGAGAAGCGATGCGATCAGTAGTGTGGGAATGGGCGGGGAGTAGCAGGCACGCGGGGTGATGGCGGCGGCGGCGGCGTGGGGCAGCCTGGCGCACCTGGTCACTTTCCAGCACCGAAGTACCTGCATGTAAATCAACTCTCGGATCGTGTTCAGCGGGAAAGACACAAGCTTGCGACACACACACACACACACACACACACACACACACACACACACACACACACACACACACACACACACACACACACACACACACACACACACACACACACACACACACACACACACACACACCTGTTTGCCTGACGTACTCTCTCAGCCTCGTCGTTCACTGCCGCTGCTCACGACCTGTCTTGTCTCTGTAAACTGAACTGGCGAGTCTGATAGGAGTATTTAGTTTACTTTATTTTTGTTTACTTGTTTTCTTATTTTGTTTGTTTGTTTTTAGTTAGTTAACCCTTTTACTGCTATTTGGCTAATTTTTCCTTAATTTGTAACTACTCCGAGACATCTCTTCTTGTTCTCCAGCCACGTCCAAACAATGTCCTGCCTAAAAATTGCAAAATATCTCTTTTTCATCTTCTTATAAAGGTTTCATATATTGCTTTTAGTGGTATGAATTGCTGCGTATCGGAGTGAAAGGGTATTAAGCAGACATTTTTCAGCTTTGTATATCCTTTTGTCAATTTCCTTTATACGTTGAAAAGTCTTCATCATGGGTATTATACTAAGCTTGAAGGATGTTATTTCTGTCCCCTTTTCACTACACAGCGCCTTTATGATCTTGTAGCGCCGTCAGAACATTAATCACGTACACCTCAAACATTTCTGCTGCGTTATGTATGTTGCTCACTTCCGCTGCTCCTGTCGGTCCACTCTGTCTGTCTTTACTAAACTGGACATTTTGATTGGAGTCGCATTTTACTCCTTTTTTTTGTGTAGAGTTAGTTAATCTGGTGCTTCGTCACTTTTTATATTGGTGGTTTAGCTTTCTTTACTTGCTATAAAGTATGTATTATCCTAAGCTTTGAAGGATATTACTTCTGTCTTCCTTATAACTACAATGCAGCGCTAAATCAGTCAGTCAGTCAGTCAGTCAGTCAGTCAGTCAAACCGTCAATAAACCTGTCTATCAGTCACCCAATCACTCAGTTTATCATTCTGACAGTGAATCAACCAGTGAGTCAGTTAGCGAATCAATGAGCCAATCAATCAATCAATCAATCAATCAATCAAGCAGTGAATCAACCAGCCAGTCAATCAACCAACCAATCAGTCAGTCAGTCAACCAGTGAATCAACCAGTCAGTCAGTCAATCAGTCAGTCAGTCAACCAGTCAGTCACTCTACCACACCAACACAACTCCAAGTCAACTCAAAAGAACATGAAAATCGTCCTATCCTGTCTCTCCTTACAGCGATTAGTGCTACGTCATCAAACAACCTCAGAAAGAACTAAAGAATCAGTCCGTGTTTATCTTCTGTAATATTCCTTAAAAATATTCATCCTGCCGCGCCTTACAGCTGCTACACTAACCGTCACTATCACAGCAGTTCTCTCCCGACGCCAAGGCCCACATAGCACTTTTCCACTTCACACTTCTTATAATGAAAGTTCTCCTTGGGCTGGTGGTGACAGATCTCCCGCTCGTAGCCCTAACGCCTCCAGTCTTCCCGCCAGTCTTCTTGGTAGTCCCTTCACCCGTGTGGCGTCTTTGCATCACAGTGGTAGCAAGATGTGTTACTGCTGTGTTGCTCTAGATAAAGGCTTGTATTCTCAAACATCGTGTTGGCTTAAGTTTCTAGCATGGTCTCGTGGAGGTAACGAGGTTTTAA
>NC_087175.1:20168392-20240892 GCF_035594125.1 Scylla paramamosain
AAACAAGTCCCGGAGAGCTGCACTGAGATGCATCGTGGCCTGGCTGCGGACGAAATAGTGGAGGTTGTAGCCGCCTAGAACCAGGTTTTATCCCCCATCTCAGCGGGAATCCCTCAGTGAGAAGCTCCATGCCCTCGGGGAAATACTTTTACTACTGTGCCTGCAGGGATGAGGTTGTCAGGGAAGTGAGGCGCGTGGGTGTTTCAGGGCAGTGGATGGTTGTGGTGCATGGTTTGGGTATGGTAAGAAGGCAGTACGTGGTGTATTTCAGGGGCAGAGGGAAAAGGTAGACATAGTTGGAGTGTGATAAGAGAGGCGGTGTTTTGGGGTGTCTCAGAACTAGTATAAGAGGTTAAGATTGCAGAGCGGGGGGGGGGTTGTAATAGAGAGAGGTAATGTGTGTGTGTGTGTGTGTGTTTCAGGGGTAGAGGAAGGTACACATAGATAGGATGTGGTAGAGAGGCGCTGTGTTCCGATGTTTTCCTGGGGTAGTATAAGGTGGTGGTAGTGCAGAGCCGGGGGTGTAAGAGGGAGGTGCTGTGTGTGGATGATTCAAGGCTATGGAAAGTGGTATACGTACGTAGTTGGGTGTGGTGAAATGCCAAATATTCCTGTAGTGTGGGAGGGAGGGGGAAGCGCTGTGTTGGGGTGTTCCAGCGGTAGTGAAAGGTAGTTGTGGTGTATGTGTGGAGAGAAAAATAAGAACATGAAAGCATAAGAAAATAATAAGACTAGAAGAGCCAGGTGACTTACGCTGTCCAACTCCTGAGCTCTTAAAACTTGATGTCACTGAAACCATTATCTAACTTTCTCTTGAAATTGTATAATGTCATCGCTTCCCACTTCCTTGCTAAGACACGTTCCTCAACATTCCGCCGTCTTATTCCTTTACGTTTATCAAGTTCTTGTTGAAATCCTGGAGGTTTTCGAGGAAGAGGGCGTTTTCATGATTCTGGTGGTGATTTAACAAGTGCTCTGTCATCATTACGAAAACTTCACATGGCAGTCTGATGTGACGAGAGAACGAAATGTTTAAGAACTCAAGTGCAAGTTTTTTTTTTTTGTTCTTATTCTCAGCCTAGTTTGTGTAAACCCCTTTTTCTCCATTTATTTTCCGTATGAGTTCTGTCTTATTCTCTGACTAAATGAACCAAGGGAGAAAGTAGAGAGAAAAAAAAATAGAAAGAATATAGGTTT
The DNA here is from genome assembly GCF_035594125.1 of Scylla paramamosain. Lineage (NCBI taxonomy): Eukaryota > Metazoa > Arthropoda > Malacostraca > Decapoda > Portunidae > Scylla > Scylla paramamosain. The sequence goes on from NC_087175.1 coordinate 20,169,590, forward strand.
CATTTTGACTAGTTTGTAACCTTTCGTATTTGTCTTATTGCTTGACTAAAAAAAAAAAAAACATGGAATAAAATAGAGAAAAAAAAGTGTAGACATTAACGAGAGCTTACTCCTAGGAAAAAAAAATAAAGCTAAAATATTGATAAGGAAAAAGGTAAAAATAAATTAAGTGTCCCATATCGCTTACAAGCAAGAACCCTATGAAGAATAATATACGAAGCAATTGTTACGAGCATGGACAGGAAGACAGGAGCACGACCAAACAACGGATGGAGTGTGATAGGACAACAGGGGAGCATGGGTGGAGAGTGAACGTGTGTATGAGAGCATGGGAATGGAATTAAACAGTATAGAAAGAAATTAGGTAGCATGGTAGAGGAGCATAGGAGAGGAACGGAGCACAATTAACGAGCGTGGGTGCTGGAGCATGGGTAGGAAAGGCATGATGGGAAGCATGGGGGAGTGAAGCATAGTTAAAGAGCGTAGGGATGGAACATGATTAGAAGTATGAAGGGGAGCATGGGAGGGGAGTGGAACATAGTTAAAGAGCGTGGGGCAGGAGCATAGGGAGGGGAGGCAGGGTGGGGAGCATTGGCCTTTCCTAGTGCACGCAACTATGAATATTTGAATCTTTCACGTCTTTCCTGTCAGCCATTTGGTGTGTGTGTGTGTGTGTGTGTGTGTGTGTGTGTGTGTGTGTGTGTGTAGATCTCTCTCTCTCTCTCTCTCTCTCTCTCTCTCTCTCTCTCTCTCTCTCTCTCTCTCTCTCTCTCTCTCTCTCTCTCTCTCTCTCTCTCTCTCTCTCTCTCTCTCTCACTTTTATATTTTACTAATAAGCCATTCACTTTCCTCTTCCCGATCAATAACTTACATACTTTACTCAATGCTTTACGACTACTTACAAATACCTACATTATGACTCGACAGGCTCTCAGTTACTTCTTCGCTACTTACTTACGACTCGATACTCTGAAAGGCTCTTACTTGCGCTCCTCCATTAGTCTGACTCGCTGGGAGACTGAGTGAATTCTGAGAAGCTTTAGTTTGCGAAGTCTGGGTCACTCCTACGTGTTGTGATGGAGACAGGGACTAGAGAGGTGCTTACTGGTATCTCTCCCTTTGTCTCCCTCGTCTTCTATGCAGTGTTTATCCTAGGAATCATTGGGGATAGAGATAGAGTGTGTTTTAATGGAATGTCTTATAGCTGACAGGCAGTACACAGTCTAGAACAATGATAGCATGGGTGCGTGAATTTTTCAAAGGGTACTCAGAAATAATGGGGTACATTTTGAGGTACATGACATGGCCAGTGTGTATAAGAGTGCACATTAGGAAGCGTTTTAAGGAGAAAATTGCGTGTCATGTAAGAAAATTTATTATAAACTCATACTAAAACGTCAGAAATTTATGTATTTACTCGCATTGATGTATTACACTCAGACAGCTCTCGCACATCACGCATAGGAGATGTGGCAGTTTCTTTTACTGTATTATACATGTAGCACCTATACAACAGTTACTTAGTACCTGCTCTCCTCTTCCCTTTCTCCTCCTCTAATGCACCTCTCTTCTTTTGTTACAGGTAAGTGAATAACCTCCTTCCACCTGTGACCTGTAACCTTGTACCCTCACCTGAGCCAGAAGACCAGCAGGTGAGGGGAGGGAAAGCCAACAGGTAAGAGGGAGGGGGAAGAGGGAGGCGGGGGAAGAAGGGGTGGAGAAATGGGATAGGAATTAATATAGGTTGATACTAAAATATTACTAATTCATATTTTATACTCGTATTTAGTATATTACACACTTCACACAACACACGCATGAGATGTGGTATTTTGTCTTATTATACTCGTAGATTCACCACCTGCACAACAATTGTTTGGGACCGAGAACGTGTTTTCTATGTTTAAATTATAGACCTAATGCGTTTATTTATATATTTTCAGTCTTAAAACTAGGGAACATTTTCAAATATTCTTTTAATTATTTTGTGAGCAATTATACAAGGCGTGAGGGTGCATGAATGTCTCAAAACCTCCTGGAAAGGTGCGTGAATTTACAAAAGGTTGACGAACACTGACTTAGGACGATACTACAACATAAAGGAATTAAGGACTGAAGAGCCGCTATCTCTCTCTCTCTCTCTCTCTCTCTCTCTCTCTCTCTCTCTCTCTCTCTCTCTCTCTCTCTCTCTCTCTCTCTCTCTCGTCTTAGTCTTGTATGCAGTTTTCAGCTTGGGTAGTTTTGAAGACTTTTTTTTTTTTTTTCGCTGGGATTGACAGGCAACAAACAGTCTAGAGCGCTGCTACATCTAAAACCGAGTACTGGAGATGGAGAGCTGCTTACTACCTACTTCTCTTCATTCCTTGCGTCTTATGTGCAGAGTTTAGCTCAGGTATCGTTGAATACAGGGATAGTGTATCTTTTGCTGGAATGGCTCTGAACTGACAGGTGGAGAACAACCTAGAGCTTTGCTGGATTAAGGAATCAAGGGACTGCTTATCTCTCTTCGCCTCTCTTGTCTTGTATGCAGGATTCAGCTTGGACAGTTTTCAACAGAGAGTAAGTCTTGCTGCCATAGAATTTACAACCAGCACTCTAGAACGCTGCTAAATGAAGGAACCAAGAACTGAAGAGTTGCTTTTTACCTGTGTATCTCTCTCTCTCTCTCTCTCTCTCTCTCTCTCTCTCTCTCTCTCTCTCTCTCTCTCTCTCTCTCTCTCTCTCTCTCTCTCTCTCTCTCTCTCTCTCTCTCTCTCTCTCTCTCTCTCTCTCTCTCTCTCTCTCTCTCTCTCTCTCTCTCTCTCTCTCTCTCTCTCTTCCCGCGTCGTGTATGCAGGATTCAGTTCTAGAAGTTTTGAAGACACATAATAAGTTTTGCGATGGCTTAGAAATGACAGGCAGAAGATGGAGATGAATTACGAAGGTTTAGAGAGAGAGAGAGGAGAGGAGAGGGGAGGGGAGGAGGGGAGGGGAGGAGGAGGGGAGGGATTGCTGCAGCTGCTGATACTGAAGACAGGCTGAGGCTGCCCGAATTTAAGAGAGGACGTGAGATAAATGAGAAAATTATGAAATCCACGAAATAATGACTCGCCATAAAAATGATATTTGAAGAAAGTAGGGTGTATTTTCTGCTGTTTTTTTTTTTTTTTTTCTTTTCTTTTTCATTTATCTTTTCCTCTTTATTTCGATTTCCTCGTTTCTTTCTTTCTCCTCCAGCCTTTCTATTCTTCTCTTCATGGGTCGGTATGTTTATGAAAAGATATCTGAAGGGAGTAGTGATTGAATTTTCCTTTTATCTTTTCTTTTCTTCTTTCCGTGGGTTTTATGTCTTTCGTTCCTTTCTTCCCTTCTCTTTATCTTTTATGCTTTTCTTTTGAAGAAAACATGATTCCGCTTATTTGTTTATTTATTTTCTTGTTTCCACTTCTGCTTTTCTTTCCTTGTGTCAGCGTAAAAGGTATTTAAAAACTGAACATTTTATATTTTCTTCTTTTTAGTTTTCTTTTTATTTCTTGTTTTGTTCGCTCGTGTCATGAATATTTTTTTTTCTTTGTGTTGTGTTTTCCATTTCCTTTATTTCGTTTTCTCGTGTTTTTGTTTCATCGAGTAAATAAATTTTAAACTTACTAGATGAAATTATTTTAAGTAAAGTTAAGTGTCTTCACACACACACACACACACACACACACACACATACGAGTATATATATATATATATATATATATATATATATATATATATATATATATATATATATATATATATATATATATATATATATATATATATATATATATATATATATATGTATACTTTTTTCATATTCCGGGTTCTGTTTCCTTCTGATCCTCTCTCTCTCTCTCTCTCTCTCTCTCTCTCTCTCTCTCTCTCTCTCTCTCTCTCTCTCTCTCTCTCTCTCTCTCTCTCTCTCTCTCTCTCTCTCTCTCTCTCTCTCTCTCTCTCTCTCTCTCTCTCTCTCTCTCTCTCTCTCTCTCTCTCTCTCTCTCTCTCTCCTGTTGTTATCAAGTCAATAAATTATTCACTGACCAGAATTAAAATATTTTAGAGAAAGTTGAACGTTTCTTTCCATTTTTATTCATATCACGTTTTCTACTACCTTATTTTATTTTCTCGCTTATTTACTTATTTCATATTATTCTTTCTCGCTTTTCTTTGTTAAGTCAAAAGTCGATAAATCATTAACTCTCTAAAATGAAAAGGAAGCTCAAGGTGTTTATTTTTTTATTATTTCTTCTAGACTTATTTCGTTTTTTCGTTTGTTTACTTTTCTATTATTTGCTCTTTTCTTTGTCTTGGCAAGAGTCAACAGAATGAAAAGATATTACAGAAAGTTCGGCGTTTCATAAATTTTTTCATATAAATTTTTCTAGTTACTTCCTATTTCGTTTTCTTTTTTCCTTATATTTTTTTTTTATTTGGCAAGAGTCAAGACATGAACTTATTTGAATGATTTTTTTATATTTTTTTATATAACTTTTTTTTCTTTTACTTATTTCGTTTCTTCTTTTTTTTTAAATATTCTTTCTCTCTCTTTCTCTCGTTTCTTTTATGTTTCCACGACGGTCAATAGATTATAAACTCACTAGACTTTCTCTCCATTAAAAAAAAAGTTATTCGGAGAAAGTGTAATTATTTTATATTTTCTTTCCTTTCACCATTTTCTTCTATTTTTTTTTTCAGTTTTTCTGTTAAGTCGAAAGTCAGGAGATTGCCAAGTGCAGTAAGTGTGTCTCCGCTAAATAGTATTTGTGTTGTGTGTTGTGCATTCTCATTTTATTTTCTGTGCTCTATCTCCTTTTTTTTTCTTTTGCTTATTCCTTCCTTTTGTGCGAATTTTAGTTAGTGTGTCTAATTTTGTCACTGGATCAGTAGATTGTCAAGTGCAGAAAATTTATCTAGACGAAATAATGTTAGTAGTTAGTTAGTAGATGGTGCATTTTTATTTAACCTTTTCGACTTTTTTTTTTTTTTTTTTTTTTTTTTTTGTGTGTGTGTGTGTGTGTGTGTGTGTGTGTGTGTTCTTTTGTCAGTCAAGCTCCAGTGAGTGTATTCAAAATATATTAATTATCTCCTTAATTCAATAAAAAGAAAAAAAAATATATAGAAGCAATACATTAGCTTGTCTTTGTTCTCACGTATCTTTCCTTTTGCTAGACAAGAAGGTAAAAAGAAACAATAATTTACTGACTTACCATCGCTTTTATCTTGTCCCTTTTAGCACTGAGGAAAAAAAAAAAAAAAAAATCTGGCTTATCGTCTTTCTCTGCTCCGTGCATGAGGCAAACACTGTAGACAGAAGAAAGTAAAAAAAGAAAAGAATGATTCACTAGTATATCATCTTTGCTCTTTCATCTCACCCTTTTTTAACAGAGGAGGGAATGAAGAGAAATAACAATACTTAAGCTTATCTTCTTTCTCTTTCGTTCCCGTTCTGTGCATGAGACAAGTAGAGAGAAGAAAGTAAAAAGAAAACAATGACTCACCACTTTATCATTGCTCTCTCTTTTATCTCACCTTTTTAGCAGAGAAGAAAATGAAAAGTATCAGTACCCCGTCTTATCTTCATTCTTTCTCTTTCTCTTCCCTGTTCGTGCTTGGGGAAAATAGAGGCACGGGAGCGAGGTGACACTGATTGGTCCACGTCGCTAAGGAATCGCCAGTAGTGTTTCTCCATCGATCCTTTTGATTACAGCTCGTCACCTGACACGGTAAACACCACCTTGGACTCTCTGACGTGCTTATTACCTGCCTCCACTTGTCACTCACCTGTGGCGCGCCCGAGGACACCTTCTCCTTAACCATTTCGGTGTTAATAAATCCAAAACGTGACTGCTGCAATTGAGAGTCGCGCGTGCCAATTCGCAGCACGTTAACAGTCCTACACTCCGCTCTACTGCTGTGCTATCTCTCCCATTAGTAGTTAGGGCAGAGTGGTGTAATCAGGCAGCTGTACTTGATTGTTAAGGCTTGTTGCGTTTTGTTATCACGTGTCGTTCTTTGGTGTGTAGTTCTTGAGTTTAGTGTTGTGTAGGTCGTGGGTCTTGTATCGTTTTGGATTGGTTGTGGACTGTGTGTGTGTGTGTGTGTGTGTGTGTGTGTGTGTGTGTGTGTGTGTGTGTGTGTGTGTGTGTGTGTGTGTGTGTGTGAAGCAGTCTCATTGGGGACAATATATATGTTGCTTTTGTTTGTTGCTGTTGTAGTAACTTCGTCTTCTGTTTATTCTTCTGCTGCTGCTGCTGCTGCTGCTACTACAACAACAACAACAACTACTACTACTGCTACTACTACTACTACTACTACTACTACTACTACTACTACTACTACTACTACTACTACTACTACTACTACTACTACTACTTGCTATTGTTTGTTGTTGTTCTCGTTTTAACTTCTTTTTCTTTTTATTCTACCACCACCACCACCGCCACTACTACTACTACTACTACTACTACTACTACTACTACTACTACTACTACTACTACTACTACTACTACTACTACTACTACTACTACTACTTGCTATTGGTTGTTGTTGTTGTTGTTGTAACTTTCTTTTTCTTTTTCTTCTCCTACCACCACTGCACCGCTGCTACCACTACTACTACTACTACTACTACTACTACTACTACTACTACTACTACTACTACTACTACTACTACTACTACTGCTACCGCTGCTACTACTACTACTACTACTACTACTACTACTACTACTATACTACTACTACTACTACTACTACCCCTAATACTACTACTACTACTACTACTACTTACTACTACTACTAATAATAATAATAATAATAATGATAATAATACCACCACTACCACTAAACTACTACTACTACTACTACTACCACTAATACTACCACCACTACCACTAACTACTACTACTACTACTACTACTACTACTACCACCAATAATAACTACTCCAAACTCCTCCTCATCCCTTGTCACGCCCCTGAAAAGACACGCCACGCTACATAGTTGAGAATACTCGGGTTTTATGCACAAAATGTTAACGTCAGGCTGAAAAATATTACTGATCTGCACCTGAATTGTCGAGGAAACGCATCTTGCTGCAAATATTTTTCCTCAAAGCTTAAGAGGAGGAAGAAGGAAGAGGATGATGAAGCGAAGGAGGAGGAGGAGGAGGAGGAGGAAGAGGAAGAGGAGGAGGGGACGACAGGAGAAAACGGATGGGGAAGGAAGAAGAAAGAGGAGAGCAGGGATGGAAGAGGAAGAGGAAGAGGAAGAGGAGAAGGTCTAGAAGGAGGAGAAGGAGGAGGAGGACGAGGAAGGAAGGGAGGAGCGAAAGGGAAAAAGAGGACTGGAGGGAAGAGGAAGAGGGGGAAGGAAAAGAAGAGGAAGAATAAAAATAAGAATAAGGAGAAGAGGAAGAGGAAGAAGAGAACGGATGGAGGAGGAAGAGGAGGAGGTCGAGGGGGAGGAAGGGAAGGAGGAGTGGAAGGGGAAGACAGAACTCGAGGGAAGGAAGGGAAAGGGGACGAAGGCAGAAGACAAAGGAAGCAGTAAATTTAATTTTTGACTGGGCACTCACAGGCACTGCAGATCTTGCCTTGCCTGTGGGGCGCGGCGGGCACTGGAGGAGGCCATCCCTTGCTGCGACGCCACCACCACCACCACCATCACTATTCCAAGGGTCACTTTACAACACCGCATCAGCAAGCATCTCGTCGTCTTTTTCTTACTTTTAACAGGTTGTAGTGGGACGTTAGTGTGAGTTGTCAGGGTTTTTTTTTTTTTATGGGGTCTAGGGATTGTTTAAAGGGTTCTAATGGAAATTATTATTATTTTTTTTTTTACAGCACCGCATTCGCAAGCATCTCCTCGTCTCCTCTTCTTTTTTTTTTTTTAACAGGTTGTAGTGAGAGTTACTGTGGGAGGTTCTTGTGTTTGTTTAACGGGTTCTAGTAGACGTTAATGGGATGTTTTAAAAGTTGTTGGGGGTTTTCAAGGACCATTTTCATGGTTTTATTGATAGTCTGACGGTTTATGAAAGTTGTTGGTGCTTTCAAAAAATGTTATTCACGATTTTACGAAGGTTATTTACTTATTTTTATGGAAGAATCGGAGGTTATTTACTTATTTTTATGAAAGTTTTCATGGCAGATTTTCAAGGGTATTTTCATGATTCTAACGATCGTTTAACAGGCTCTAGTGGAAGTTGTTGGGATTTTCAATGGTTGATTCAATGGAATGATTCAAGTGATGATTCAGCAGCCTGTAGAGAACTTTATTTTGTTTTTCAACGCTGTTTTCATGATCCAGTGATAATTTAACTTACCATCATACAAGCATACATCAAGCATCGGCCACATTCAAAACACCCGTGAGACCCCGCCTCTGCGACCTTTGGAAGTAGCCCACACTGGAGCATAAATCATACAAGCACACAGGATATAATGCAGCCATACAGACCCGCTATTTATTATGTACTTTTTCGCCGTCGCTCTTGATGCAGGGATGAAAGCTTCGCAGCGACACGTGATAAATGTTGCCTCGGAAATGGTGGAGGGAATTTGGTCGCAGCTTAAGGGAGGAAGGAACCGCCTCGTCTCGCCTCTCCTCGCCTCGTCTCGCCTGGCGGCCCAACCTTTGCCGGAACAAATAAATAGAACAGATCCTCCATCATTCACCTCCTGACGGGACACTCCCACCCTCCCCCCGGCGCGACAGGCGGTTGACAGGACACCTTATTGACCCGGGCCTCGCTGCTCCGTGTGGGCAAGGCAAGCAGGCGAAGACCCTCGTGCTGTGGAACCGTCTCTCCTCATCCCCAGTTGTGCTTCTGTCTGTGCCTGTCTCGTACTTCTTATCAGTACCTGTTCCTGTTTGCTTCTCTCAGTGCTGTTTGTTTGGTTTGTCTCTTATTTTCTTATTATTTGTTTCTGTCTGTTTCTGTGTTCTCTCACTCTCCTGTCTTCTGTTAGTACTACTGTCTTTTTTCCGTCTCTTACTTCTCTCACTACTACTTCTGTCTTTTGCTGCCTGTTTCTGTTTGTTTCTGTCTCCTGCTTACTCAACACTGCTTCTGTCTCACTACCTTCTTCTCTCAACACTGCTCCTCTCTGCCTGTGTCCCTTGTTTCCCTCAGTACTGCTCCTGTCTGTTCCTGTTCCCTGCTTACCTAACACTGCGTCTGTCTGTTCCTATCTTCTGTTTCCCCTGCTTGTTTTCCGCTCTGTTGTAATTTATAATAGTAACTACTACTACTACTACTACTACTACTACTACTACTACTACTACTACTACTACTACTACTACTACTACTACTACTACTACTACTACTACTACTACTACTACTACTACTACCATTACTCTCTCTCTCTCTCTCTCTCTCTCTCTCTCTCTCTCTCTCTCTCTCTCTCTCTCTCTCTCTCTCTCTCTCTCTCTCTCATAACCCAAAAAACATGGAGTGATAGTCGTATTGAGCAGAACGTTTAAATAACACAACTCACGATAATTGCGCGCAGTAAAGGTGAGGCAATTAAGTGTACTGTGAATGTCAGGTGTAAATACGAGAAGAGCGACAGGTAATTAGAGAAGTGGTCACCTGGGCAGTACTAATTACGTGCTGGCTTACTGTGCTGGGAGTGACGAGGGGAACTGTTAAGCTTTATTGTCAGTGAAGATTAAGCCTGTAATGACGAAGGTACTCAGCATAACCCAGCATAACTCAGCATAAGTCAGCTTAACTCGGTATAACTCAGCATAGCATTACTCTCAGGTGTGCTACAGGCGCCGCGTTCCCGTAATTAAGGGCAGGTAAGCATCACCTTTGAAGTCTCATCTAATTAATTTTCGACTCGTGAATTGAAAAAAAATGCATTTGAAACTGTTACGGCTCTCATTACAATTATTAGGCATATTATTCACGGAGATATGAACGTTGTGTGTGTGTGTGTGTGTGTGTGTGTGTGTGTGTGTGTGTGTGTCTTTTTTTTGTATTTGTAATATTTTAATGTGTTTGTTTATGAATTGTTTTGTTATTTGATTTTATTGTTGCTATTTTGTTTTATCACTTGTTCACTTATTTATCTATTTTCTTTGATTTATTCATTTTTATTTCTAGAGTACTGCTATTGCTGCTGCTGCTACTACAACAACAACAACAACAACAACAACAACAACAACAACAACAACAACAACAACAACTACTACTACTACTACTGTTGCTATCATCATCACAATCACCACTACAACACTAACACCACAGTTGTATACCCATTTACCCACACAACATCCGTCCCCCAAGACACACACACACAAACACACACACACACCTGGGTAGTATGAGACACGTATGGGAATAAAGGGCGTGCACCCTCATACATACTCAAGACATCTCACTAAGGGAAGGAAAGGGAAGGAAAGGAAGGGACAGGTGTTGATATTACATTCACAGCCTTGTATATGTATTTGCCGTGGTACAGTTGCGGAGTGTATTACTTTGTGTGTGTGTGTGTGTGTGTGTGGAGGGAAGAGAATGGGAGGGTGGAGAGTAGGGAAATAGGGAGAAGGGAAGAGATGGGAGAGGAGAGGGGAGGAGAAGAGAGAGAAGGGGAAAGGAAAGGAAAGGCAACAGGAAAGGAAAGGATAAAAGAAGGGGAGAAGAGAGAAAAGGAAGGGGAAGGAAAGAGGAGAGAAAATAAAAGAAAAAAAAGAAAGAAAAATCAAGAGAACATAAGAGAAGAGAAAAAAAAAGACAAGAGAACAGGAGAGGAGATATGAGAATAGGAGGAAAGAAAAGAAAAGAGAAGAGAAGAGAAGAGGAGAGCCATGAGAAAAGACAAGAGAGAAAACAGAGTATGAAAACTGTAACAGGAAAAATGAAGAAATAAAAGAAATGAGAGAAGAGATGAGGAATGGAGTGAAGTGGAGCGGAATCAGAACACCGGAAAAGCACCGTTCTCTTCTTCCTGTGTTTGTTAAAATCAGGAAGTTTCGTATATCAGGAAATTTCGTATAAAGTTTCTGTATAAAGAGAGTTTGTATTGTGTGTGTTTTTAGTGGTTTTGTTTATTTAGTCATTTTTTTTTCATACATTTATTCATTTTATTCTGTGTTTAATGTGATGACGGCTTATGTAAATTTTAATGCTCTAGTTTCTGCTTTTCATTTCATTTTTATGGGTTTGTTATATGAATATTTTTGTTAGACCATAAAATGTAAGTTTTTTATATATATTTTTTTTTCTATACAATGTAATTTTATGTTTTTACGAGTCTGGTCATTAACAAATGTAGCTTTGTGTGTGTGTGTGTGTGTGTGTGTGTGTGTGTGTGTGTGTGTGGTTTCCATGTACGTTTTATTCAAGATAACTCCACTCACTTAACCTAACAGCGCAACATAACATAACCCAAAACAATCAATCATATTAACTTAACCTAACCAAATGTGACCTAACGATACTTAACATGACCTACTCAGACTTCACCTCACCTAACGTAACATAACCTACTCACATCACACCTAACCTATCTAATCTAACCTAACTTAATCTAAACTCACTCAACCTAACCTAACATGACCTACGCAAATCTCACCTAACCTAACCTAACGTACTCTAAACTTTCCTCATCCACCTCACCTAACCCAACAACGCGTCACCTAACCCTACCAAAGTTATGAAAGGAAATTATTTAGGGAAGAAAATTTCGTGGGTGGAATATTCTTGAGGGAGAAATTTATCTTACTGGAAGCTTACAGTATACCGTGTGTGTGTGTGTGTGTGTGTGTGTGTGTGTGTGTGTGTGTGTGTGTGTGTGTGTGTGTGTGTGTGTGTGTGTGTGTGTGTGTGAGGCGCTGTCACATGTAGCAGAAACCTTTGCCTGGCGAATTACGTTATGCAAATCCCACACCAAGAATTACGTGCCTGAGTCTGTCGTTTTATGCCGCGCTCTGAAACACGCATCGTTACTTTTCCTTACCCACACACACACACACACACACACACACACACACACACATACACACACACGCACACACATATACACAAGATCATATTCTGAAACACTTCTGCGCTGTACCCCCACTACTTTCAAAAGGCTGTAGTTGATGTTACACAGGATTTTGAAGGTGTTTTTTTACTGTTCTACTGACAGACTAACAAGATTTGTACATTATTAACATAGGAAGCACTCTTGAGAACATGGCTGATCATCTCTCTGGCCTTTGATAGTAGTCATGGTGAGAAGTCGAAGTGTTTTGTAATACGAGCCACAGACAAAATACTCACAAATAAGTAAATATGTAGGTATTTTTATTTATTGACTACAAATGCAATGATACACAAACTCCTTTGAAATATACCACTTAAAATAATATCAATTTCACATGCGAAATTTAAAAAACAACACACACACACACACACACACACACACACACACACACACACACACACACACACACATACACACACACACACACACACACACACACACACACACACACACACACACACACACACACACACACACACACACACACACACACACACACACACACACACACACACCCCGCTTCGTGAACACTCATTTCCAAGACCAATGAAATGCCAGAGAATGTTAAGACGATACTCACATAACACTTTCATACGCTCCTTTCCTCTTTCCGTGTATTCCTCAACCTTGGCAAGTGTGTGTGTGTGTGTGTGTGTGTGTGTGTGTGTGGCTCTGCTCCATTAATGCCTGGTGACAGGAAATACTGCGCGTGTCCAGCCTCTCCAGAGAAAAGTATCGTGTGGTTAGCATTCTTGACGAGACACGGCGACCTGATGCTGGTGGGTGGTGGGATGGAAGTAGCGCGGTTTCTGAAGGAAGGAGAGAGAGAGAGAGAGAGAGAGAGAGAGAGAGAGAGAGAGAGAGAGAGAGAGAGAGAGAGAGAGAGAGAGAGAGAGAGAGAGAGAGAGAGAGAGAGAGAGAGGGTGTGGGGAAGAAGGAGAATATGGATGTAGGAGGAGGAGGAAGGAGGAGGAGAAATTACAGCATAGTGAAGAAATTTTAAAGTGGAAGGAGGGAGGGAAGGAAGGAAGGAAGGAAAGAAGAAGAAAAAGAGTTAGCTTTGGAAGGAGGAAAAGAAAGTGGAGATAAACATGAGAAGTTACAAATGAGGACAGTAGCTCAGTTTGTGAAGGAAGGAGAAGGAAAGAAAGAGACTTGGAAGGAGGAAGATGTGAATGTGGGAAGAAAAGGAGGGAAGAAAAAGGAGTAGAAAGTGGAGACAAACAGGAAGAATTACAAAAGAGGGAAGAGGAGGAAGAAGAGAAGGAGAGTAGGTAAACTAGCTGAAAAAAAGGTGTAGGATAGCGGGCAGATTAGAAGACAAATAGGAAGACGAGCAGAAAAAGAGGAAGAGGAAAGTAGGAAGAGATGCAGGATTAAGATTAGAAGAAGAAGGAGGAGGAGGAGAAGAAGAGAAAGATGAGCAAAAAAAGAGAAAGGCAGATAAAAAGATGAACATGGGAGAAAAATAAGGAAGCTGGAGAAGGAAGACAACGTGAAAGGAGAAAGAGAAGACGGAAGGGTAGGAAGAGCAAAAGAAGTAGGAGAAATAGGGGAATAATGAATAAAAGGAAGAGGTGGATAGAAAGACAAGCATGAATGGGAAAAGAAGGAACAGGAGAAGCAGAAAGGTTTATATTAGTGGTAGTAGTAGTAATAGGAGAAGGAGGATGAGGAGGAGGAAAAAGCACAAGCAAAAACAGGGAGAAAGATTGTAACCTTGTCATTCTCTTATCAGTTCTCACAACCTTCCACATCCTTGCTACTTTTCCCTACAATTTTTCATCATTCTTTTCCTTTTCCTACTCCCATCTTACACACACACACACACACACACACACACACACACACACACACACACACACACACACACACACACACACACACACACACACACACACACACACACACACACACACACACACACATTTCTGCCTTAATAATATCCACACTCATTGCCTCCCTCCTCTTGTGTGTGTGTGTGTGTGTGTGTGTGTGTGTGTGTGTGTGTGTGGTGGCATCCAGTTCGCCCTCGCAGCTCTCGGTTCGCGAAATGAAGTCACGGTTACCGGCCAGCAGGAAATTGGAGGATCAGGCGGAGTTATAATTGGGTTGGGAGTAAAATGATAAAGAAAATGAAGTACTGGCGGTGACCAAAAGAGAGGACGCCAGGAAGTGAAACCTAGGCGTTTGCTTATGTAATGTGTGTGTGTGTGTGTGTGTGTCAGGATGAAGGGTGTGTGTTCTACTTGCTCACACACACACACACACACACACACACACACACACACACACACACACACACACACACACACACGTACAGATTCCAGTTATTCTTCTTTTAAAAACTATTTCAATATAGGTAGAAATAAATTAATTTTCCTCTCTCTCTCTCTCTCTCTCTCTCTCTCTCTCTCTCTCTCTCTCTCTCTCTCTCTCTCTCTCTCTCTCTCTCTCTCTCTCTCTCTCTCTCGTCGTAGTAGTAGTAGTAGTAGTAGAAATATAATAAATCTAAAGAAATATGGGAAAAAAATAGTTCTGTCCATATCACACACACACACACACACACACACACACACACACACACACACACACACACACACACACACACACACACACTGCCACACACACACTGCCACACAGCCACGCACTTCCATCAATCAACCCCTGCAAGCCAAAAAAAAAAAAAAAAAGAATAAAAAAAAAAATGAAAGCTGCAACAACATACAGTTTCGTTAAATGTACATTATATATTGCGGCATTGAAGTGCGTGCCGGTGAGTATTTTTAAGCTGGCTCTAATGAAGGCGTAGTGCGCGGTAATGTCTCGGAAATTGTGCACGGGGGCCTCTATATATCACGGGAGGAGCAGCGGTAATAGTATGCAAGCTCGACTCAGGTTTGGCACGATGTTTACGAGTCCCCCTTGCTATCCTGGTACCTGAATACTACATGCTACACTCAGGAGCTGTAATGCTTTGGTGCTCTGTGTTATGCCCTGTTTTTATTGATTCTGAATGGGTGCTTTTGTACTTTTTGGTAATTTGAGGGCTTGTGTTTTGGTGTTTTGTATTTTGCCTATTTTTTTTTTGTTTTTTTTTCGTATTGGTTCCGTTACGTTTTCATTTATTTTTTGCAAGTTTTTCTGGTGTTTGTATTTGTGTGGGTTTTATTTACGTGTTGAGTTATTTTGATTTTTTTTTTTTTGACGAGTCCTTGGTACGTAATGGCTAAACTCGAGGCTTCTACTGTGGTGGCGCTTTGTGTTGTGATTGGTGTGTTTTTATTGATTCTATTGCATGTTCAGTTTTATTTTTTTGTATAGTTTTCCTGGTGTTTGTATTGGTTTTATTACGTGTTAAGTTATTATTTATTTTTTTGTGTCCTTCGTATCTACATGCTAAATTCAAGACTTTTACTGTGTTTTATATTTTTTTGCCTGATGTTTATATTGATTTCATTACGTATTTATTTATTTTTTGTATATCTTTCACCGTGTGTTTATTTATTTCTTAATTTAATGTAACCGAGGATTTTGGTCCAGAGCAACAAAAAATCTATATATAAAAAAAAGGGTTAAGTGAAGGTGTCAGTGCCCAGAGAGTGTAGTCAAAAAGGTTCATAAAAAAAACTCAAGGATAAAAATGTCTTGAAACTCGATAATACGGCTCCAATGAAATTTATGAGGCGTTTATTTATTTACTGATTCGTTCATTCAATGCTAGTTTGGTGCGTGAGGAAGTAAGAGGATTGATTCAGAAAGTGTGTTTAGTGATATGATGTACTGGATGCCTTTTAGTGTTTTAGTCTTTTAAATGAAGGTAGTGTTTTGTTGTTGGTGGTATTGTTGTTGTTGTTGTGGATTTTGTTGTTTTTGTTGTTCCTTTTATTGTTGTCGTTGCTGCTGCTGCTCCTGTTGTTTATTATTATTATTATTATTATTATTATTATTATTGAGAGAGAGAGAGAGAGAGAGAGAGAGAGAGAGAGAGAGAGAGAGAGAGAGAGAGAGAGAGAGAGAGAGAGAGAGAGAGAGAGAGATTACTGGGGATTGTTTGATGAATATTGAACACGCCAATCGTCTGTCATTTGCAGAAAGTTTTATACATCCGTCAACTATTCATTCATGTTCCCATTCATACATTCATTCATACCCTTGTCCTTTTGCTGAAGAATTTGTCTTTTGAATAATACTGGAAATTTCAATTGTAAAAGTGAATAGTACCGTGAAAAAAAAAGAAAATTATTACCTATTCATTTCTTCTTCTTATTCATTCAGTAATCCGGCAAAGTTATTATATCAATTTGTATTTCCTTTACTTTTTTGCGTATAAATTTCTGTAAGGGAGATGTATTGGCGGGAAATTATTCTAGATTGTTATTGGATAGATGACTGTGTGTGTGTGTGTGTGTGTGTGTAGGTTGGTGATGGTGGGTTGGCGGTCAATGGTGGTGGGGTGGAGAGGAGAGGGAAGCAAGAGGGGTGTATGCATGTTATGAATGTGGTCGTGGTGTGGTGGTGGTGGTGATGAAGGATTTGGGAAGGTTGTCTGGTGGTGGTATTGGTGGTGGTGGTGGTGATGGTAGTGTAAGTTCTCCACGTGTAAATATCTTCCATGAATATTGTAACCATATTTCTTTTTTCTGTATAGGTTAGATAAGCGAATGAATAGATATATAGATAAGTAAATAGATAAATAACAACAACAGCAGTGAAAATAACACCATTAATAATAATAATAATAATAATAATAATAATAATAATAATAATAATAATAATAATAATAATTCCTTCATTAGTAAATTAGGTTTTGCTCTGTTACGTTAGGTTGGATTAGATTAAATTACATTCCTAGTTAGGTAAAGTTAATTGAGGCCAGGTGAGGTGAGGTTAGGTGAATTTAGGTTAGGTAAGGTTAAGTCAAGTCAGGTCAGGTTATGTGACGTGAGGTTAGATCAGATTAGGTTAGCTTAGTTTAGATAAGGCCAGGTCAATCCAGGCCAGGTCAGGTGAGGTGAACTTGAGGAAATAAATCACAACAGAAATAATTTCCTAGGAAGAATCTTCGTGAGTGGAAATTACTTTTGTGATATAGTGTTAGCAGCAGTAATAATAAAGGTAACAGTAGTAGTAGTAGTAGTAGTAGTAGTAGTAGTAGCAGCAAAAGTAGTAACAACAGTAGCAGTGTAGCAAACATTATCACAACAAAATAACAGTAACACTAATGATAAACAGGTAGAGGAAGGGGGAAAGGCAGTGGCCAGGTAAAGTAAATAAACACCCTAATTAGACAGGTGAAGTCAGGTATATTGTTTTAGGCCGGGTGAGATAATTGCCGTAATAAATAGCGTTCAAAAAAGCATTGCATTAATCAAGCGGTGTTAATTTTATTTTTAGGGAGTGAGGATAATGAGGTTGTGTTGTAATGCACCTGTGTGAGTGTTTGCACAGGTGACACAGGTGAAGGGGCTGGCGCGTCAGCCTGATTAGTGTGAGGTGAGGCGTGTGTGTGTATGTGTGTGCGTGTGCGTGTGCGTGTGTGTGTGTGTGTGTGTGTGTGTGTGTGTGTGTGTGTGTGTGTGTGTGTGTAAGTGTGTGTAGACTCTGTCTAGACCAACCTAATTTTTGGGAGTCTGAAATTTGTGTGTGTAATTTTGTTAATATACAACAACAACAGCAGCAGCAATTTCTACTACTACTACTACTACTACTACTACTACTACTACTACTACTACTACTACTACTACTACTACTACTACTACTACTACTACTACTACTGCTGTTGCTGCTGCTGCTACTGCTACTACTACTATTACTACTACTACTACTACTACTACTACTAATAATAATAATAATAATAATAATAATAATAAACAATACCGAGAGAGAGAGAGAGAGAGAGAGAGAGAGAGAGAGAGAGAGAGAGAGAGAGAGAGAGAGAGAGAGAGAGAGAGAGGGAGAGTTAGTTTTAATACTTTTAATACATCATCCATCATTCGTTACCCGTTATGTCATCCACTACTTCCTGTATAATCCACTTCCTCTAATGTCATCCACCAGCCACTATCTCATCCACCGGCCATCATCCATCACCAGTCATTGTCATCCACCGTTTCTTGCCCATCCATCTCTCATTGTCCATCCCATCTCACCACAGCAACATTTCAACAATTAGTGTAGCTTTTGTTTAATTAATGTAGCATATCACAAACAGCCTCGTGAAGAACAAGTCTGCCTATGCTGTTTCTTCCTTCGTGTTCATGGGAATCACCATCATTCAGTAAGGAGTCACTATCCCCAACACTCGCCCCAACACCATCAACGACACCATCACCATCATCTCTCTATGGACCGTATTCTGAAACACATCTACGCCGCACCTCCACTACATTCAAAAGCCTCTAGTTGAAGTGACACGGGTTTTAAGGGAGTTTTTAAGGTATTAGTAACAGATGAACAACATTTCTACATTATTAACAGGAGAAACACTCTGGAGAACCCGGGTAATCATCTCTGTGGCCTTTGAAAATAGTCGTGGTGAAAGAGCAAAGTGTTCAAGAATACCGAACGATGTATCATTTAGTAGCCTTCGTGACGCGCGTGTTTACAGAGACCAAATATACCATAGTGTGGTATTTCTTCCTCCTCTCGACCTTCGCGTCTATAATGCAGGCGTGTTTACTCTGCCTGCACCTCTCTTTGCTCGCTAAGGGTGACTGGCAGAGCGTGTTGTCCCGCCTCGCCACAGAATATTAAGGTTGTAGTTTCGGTCGTATGTTAACACGAGACTTTTACATTCAATATCGTTTTTCTTCAATATTTAGAGGTTAATTTGATATGTATCAGTCTGCTTACGCAACCTGATGAGGGAATGCAATTGAAAACCCAGAAAATTATGAAGAAAAAGGGAAAATATATGTAATGAACAAAATTATGAGAGAGAGAGAGAGAGAGAGAGAGAGAGAGAGAGAGAGAGAGAGAGAGAGAGAGAGAGAGAGAGAGAGAGAGAGAGAGAGAGAGAGAGAGAGAGAAATTCAAATGAAAACTATGTTGTATTAACGAATGTAATGGAATATGTTAAAAAAAAAAAGTAAATATGCTGAAATTTTGTGACAATATTTCCAAATGAAGTAAAACTACGTGAAACAATGTAATTTAAAAAAGAATATATAAAGATCTCAAAAAAATGAAACAGAAAAATTGTATTGAATAAAGAAATGTGATAGAAAATCTTTAAAATCATAAAAAGAAACGAAAATAATAATAGGCAAAAAAACATAAAGGAAATAAAGTTGAATAAAATAAAACGAAATGTGGTAGGAACACGTGAATTTCATATAAAAAATGCTTCAAAATAATATTTCTAGAATAAAACCAAAAGGCTGAAAAAATTAATAAATTTAAAATTGTCATATGAATTATTGTGACTCAAAATTGTGACTCAAAAAAGCCAACTGTGAAAAAGAGGATGAAATGTAAAAAAAAAAAAAAAAGTTAAAAGAATACCTGTATTACAAAAACTCTATGTATATGCGGAATTAGAAGTCGAGAACAATGTGGAAAAATATGAAAATGAGGATTATAATAATAACGATAATAATAATAATAATAATAATAATAATAATAATGATAATAATAATAATAATAATAATGGCAACAATAATAAAATGATAAGAATAATATTATGAAAAAATAATAAAGGTAATAGTAATAATAATAATTAATTAATAATAATAATAGTAATAATAATAATAATAATAATAATAATAAATAAATAAATAAATAAATAAGGTACTAATATGAGACTGTGATGCAAAAAAAAAACAACAACAACAACAAGAACAACAACAATAACAACAATAACAACGACAAAAAATAAACATGAAAGTAATTTATCCTCTCCATGCCGGCGCTCAGTTGCAGGAAGGCGACTAACAAATTTATTATGAAGTAAAATAAACACGGACAAAGAATTTAAGCAGAAGTATAGCAACATTCATTATTAACATTCATTATGATCTATGAGTGTTGTAATGATGCGCTAGTTCCGGTGAACATAATTGAAATAAAAATTGTAATTGCCGCGATATCACTATTTATTTTACTGTATCTAGTGTGTTACAGAACAAAATATTTAAATTGGTGTTCAAAATTTAGCTTTATTTATTCATTTATTTATTTTTTGTGAATAAGAATTAGTGCTCTTAGTAATGCAGATAATAATAATGTTAAAAACGGTAATAGTAATGATACTACTACTACTACTACTACTACTACTACTGTACAACCACCACCATCACCACCACCACTACAACGACCACCACAACAATACTATTACAACGACCACCTCTGCTACAGGTAATGGTAACGATTAAAACACCAATAGCAATAACAGTAGTCAAAAGTCAGTGTGCATTGCAGGAATGAAGAAAATACAAAATAAATACATAATACAAAGGATCATACTGAACACCTACCTAAGTGACGAATGGATGGGTGGATGGATGTATGTTTGTTAAGACGCCTCGCTACGGTCCTGTGTCGCGGCCTTTCCTGAGTCAACGCCCGTCCAGACCTCCATCCATTAGCAGGAGGCGTCACTCGGCATTAATTAATCGCAAGGTGCCGGTGCTTACTGCCGCGTTGGAGGGCCAGGGTTAAGGAGGACTAAGGAGAGCTCCCCATCCATCTATCCTTCAGCTCGTCACTGCTTGCTTCGTTATCCATTCTTCGGGTAGTCGTTGCGCCCTGACGTAGTGTGTTTTCCCAGCACACGAAGTAAGGAGACAGGCTGTAAAGGAGTGCTTTGTGCTAGTAATATATTTTTTTTCTTTTCTGTTGTTTTTCCTCCTCCTCCTCCTCCTCCTCCTCCTCCTCCTCCTCCTCCTCCTCCTCCTCCTCTTCCTCTTCCTCCTTTGTATCCTGTCCACTGTCCGAGGTTAGGAAGGGCATCCACTCGTGATAACGATTCTTGAGGGTCCACATCAAAATCGTTCATTTAGAGGCGCCGTTCTTATCCCCGCCCTACATACACACACACACACTATATATATATATATATATATATATATATATATATATATATATATATATATATATATATATATATATATATATATATATATATATATATATATATATATATATATATATAAAACATAGGTGTTCCTCAGGGTTCTGTCTTGTCACCCACTCTCTTCCTATTATTCATTAATGATCTTATATAACAAACTTCTTGTCCTATCTACTATTACGCTGATGATACTATCCTACACTTTTTCACGTCTTTTCCTAGACGTTCAACCCTTCAGGAAGTAAAAAATTCACGCAGGGAAGCCACAGAACGACTGACTTCTGATTATTTCTGATCTAAAATTTCTGACTGGGGAAGAGCAAACTTAGTATTGTTCAGTGCCTCAAAAACCCAATTCCTCCATCTATCAACAAGACAGAACTTTCCAGACATCAATCCCTTCTTCTTCATGGACTGTTCTCCTCTTCCACACTAAACATCCTAGGTTTGTCCTTTATTTATAATCTAAACTGGAAACCACATCTCACCTCTAGCAAAAACAGCTTCTATGAAATTAGGTATTCTGAGTCGTCTCTGCTAGTTTATTTTCTCATCCCACAAGCTGCTTACTCTGTACAGGGGTCTTATCCACTCACATACGGAGTAATGCTTCACATGTATGGGGGAGTTCCGCTCATACTGCTATTTTAGACAAAGGTGAATCAAAAGCTTTTCGTTCTATCATTTCTTCTCCTCTAACTGACTGTCTTCAGCCTTTTTCTCATCGCCGCAATTTTGCATCTCTTGCTATCTTCTACCACTTTTCACGCCAACTGTTTTTCTGATCTTGCTAACTGCATGCCTCCCCCCTTTCCGCGGCCTTGCTGCACAAGACTTTCTTCTTTCTCTTACCTTGTTCTGTCCACCTCTCTAATATTAACCAGTATTCTCAGTCATTCATCCCTTTCTCTGGTGAACTGTGGAACTCCCTGCCTGCTTCTGTATTTTCTCCTTCCTGTGACTTGAACTCTTTCAAGAGGGAGGTTTCAACAGTCTTATCCTTCAATTTCCGATGATTGTCTCTTTGTCTCTTTTGGGAATGGCGCCTAAGTGGAATTTTTTTTCCCTTCTGGTTTTGTTTTTCTTGGTCAGTGACTCGCTTACATAATATATATATATATATATATATATATATATATATATATATATATATATATATATATATATATATATATATATATATATATATATATATATATATATATATATATATATATATATATATATATATATATATATATATATATATATATATATATATATATATATATATATATATATATATATATATATATATATATATATATATATATATATATATATAAATATATATATATATATATATATATATATATATATATATATATATATATATATATATATATATATAAATATATATATATATATATATATATATATATATATATATATATATATATATATATATATATATATATATATATATATATATATATATATATATATATATATATATATATATATATATATATATATATATATATATATATATATATATATATATATATATATATATATATATATATATATATATATATATATATATATATATATAATACGAGGTGTGTCATTAAAGTTCCAGGACTGGTGTCCTAAAAGATGAATTTCAAACCCAAGCCACAAACCACCATATTTCCCCTTCAAAGTAATCCTTCTGGAGTATACAACTGCGCTCCCAACCCTCTACAGTCACTAATCTTTTTCTTACGTGCTTTTAAAATCATGTCCTCTGTTGCAGGTCGTTTAACAATGAGCGCTGAACAGCGAACAAACTTGAAGTTTTTGGTGCAGTTGGGGAAAACGCCGTCAGAAGCACTGGGTATGCTGCAAAAAGTGTACGGGGATGAGACAATGTCACGCTCACGTGTTTTTGAGTGGTGCAAGAGGTTCAAAGAGGGCCGGGAGGACGTGGAAGATGACCCCAGGAGTGGAAGACCCTCAACGAGCAGGAATGAGGCCAATGTTGAGCGTGTCAAGCAGATGGTGCGTGACGATCGTCGGTTGACTGTTCGAAAGATCGCAGATGAGCTTGGCATGAACCACAACAGCGTGTGGAAGATTATCACTGAAGATCTGGGCATGCGGAAAGTCTGTGCGAAGATGGTGCCGAGACTCCTGAACGATGACCAGAAGGGACGACGCATGCAGGTGTGTCAGGACATCCTCGAGCGTCTGGAAACTGAACCAGACTTGCTCAGGAGAGTCATCACCGGCGATGAGTCCTGGGTATTTGAGTACGACCCGGAGACCAAACGCCAGAGCCTTCAATGGAAGAGTCCGGCGTCGCCACGGCCGAAGAAAGCAAGGCAGTCCAGGTCCAGCTTCAAGGTCATGTTGATCGCTTTCTTCGATGTGAGGGGCATCGTCCACTGCGAGTTCTTGCCACAGGGCCAGACAGTCAACCAACATGTGTACAAAGAAGTACTGCGGCGTCTGCTTCGTGCAGTGCGCGAGAAGAGGCGGGAGTTGTGGCAGGGCAACTCGTGGCTGCTTCACCACGACAATGCGCCTGCTCACAATGCCCTGAGCATCAGAGAGTTCTTGGCCAAGAAGAACATCGCCGTGCTGGAGCAACCGCCCTACTCACCTGACCTCGCTCCGTGCGACTTCTTCCTCTTCCCCAAGCTCAAGGAGGTCATGAAGGGGACCCGTTTTGATGATGCGGACGACATCAAAAAGGCCGTGACGACGGAGCTGAGGAGCATCCCGCAAGAATCCTTCCAGCAGTGCATGCAAGCCTGGCAGAGAAGGATGGACAAGTGCATGCGGTGCCAGGGGGATTACTTCGAAGGAGATAACCTATAGTTTGTAGCCTGGATGTGAAATAAAACTTATGTGGCACCAGTCCTGGAACTTTAATGACATATATATATATATATATATATATATATATATATATATATATATATATATATATATATATATATATATATATATATATATATATATATATTGCTCTTTCTTGTTCATATACGAGTATTTCAACGATACACTACATACACATAGAGGTAAATATTACACAGCAGTCTTTACATTTGTATTCCGAAATGTAATAACAGCAGTAACATCATTATCAGAGGTTATTAACTTGTCATTGCAGTTTTATTTATTCAAATTGCTGCCATAGCATTAATATCCTGATGTGTAATTTGATTTCTGTTTATTTTCTTCGTGTATATAACATATTCTCGCTATTCAGGTTACTTTTATTGCACTTCTGCTACTACTACTTCTGCTACTACTGCTACTACTACTACTGCTGCTGCTGCTACTACTACTACTACTACTACTACTACTACTACTACTACTACTACTACTACTACTACTACTACTACTACTACTACTACTACTACTACTACTACTACTACTACTACTACTACTACTACTACTACTAACAGTGACACCAACAATTATAAAAAGAACAAGTTTACAGCTTCTAAATCTTGCCAAACTGCACCACCACCACCACCATTACCACATACTAGTCTATACATACCTCACGCAATTTAACATTCCAGTGAACCCTGAACTGCGCGCACACACACACACACACACACACACACACACACACACACACACACACACACACACACACACACACACACACACACACACACACACACACACACACACTGTAAGTAATAAGGAACAAGACTGATGCCCAGCAGATAATAGAAATGCTGTGTTTTCTTCCATAATTCACGAAGTGTTACGTGGCCTGCGCCTCTCACGCCTCCACAATTCATAACGGACGCTCGTACCCTGCGCAGTGTTGTTTGTGAATTGTGTTGTTTTATTATTTGATGGGTTTAGTAATATATAATATATTTGCCAGGAAGCTTGAATGAGCGAGTGTGACTGACGCCGTTACTTCCGTGTATTGTTGATGTGATAGTGACAAGAACAACAATGATAATAACCAATAAGTACGAGTAGCAACAATAACCAGAATAAAAAAAAAGGAGCGAAGCAATAGTTGCAGAAACATGAGCAGCAGCAAAAACCGTCGGTGCTGCTACTACTACTACTACTACTACTACTACTACTACTACTAC
The DNA here is from genome assembly GCF_035594125.1 of Scylla paramamosain. Lineage (NCBI taxonomy): Eukaryota > Metazoa > Arthropoda > Malacostraca > Decapoda > Portunidae > Scylla > Scylla paramamosain. The sequence continues at coordinate 20,194,800 of NC_087175.1, forward strand.
TACTAATACTACTACTACTACGTCTTTATTACGTAATATATAATAAGATGTACATATTAATTTATGAACAAAAACAACATGACTTTGTTTACTGATTTGAAATTACTCTCCTGGGCAGTAGTAGTAGTAGTAGTAGTAGTAGTAGTAGTAGTAGTAGTAGTAGTAGTAGTAGCAGCAGCAGCAACAATAGCAGTACTTGTCAGTCAGTGAATCAATATCCAATATTTCGCAATAAATACATACAATATTGTACAAAAATATCGCATAATAATATAGATGAAAGGTAGTGGATTGAGATATGGCGAAAATAAAATTTAGAAATAATACAGCACTTAACTATGTAGATTCGATCTTCGAAAAGTAATAAAAACACATGATATATGCTGAAAAAAAAATAGTACATAGTGGTTTCAAGACATCATAGTTTTCGATATTCTTTTAAACAATTCTCTTTTGGGACTGGCATCTTCAGTGAGCCGTTTTTCTCTGTATTTGTTGCCCTTGGCCTATTCTATATTAGTAGAAGAAGAAAATACAGTAGCAGTAGTAGTAATAGTAATAAATTAACATTAAAAAACAACAACATTTGCAGTAGCAGTAACAGTAGCCAGTAGTAGTAATAGCAGCAGTATGAGTACATAGTAGCATTGGACAGAACATGTACAGAAGCATGAGGCATTACCAGCAGCAAAGAGCAACGCATCCTGAGCCTTGAAAGCCAGCACCACTCACGGGACACGCCGAGGAGTGCAGAGAGGAATGCAGCGTATGAATAAATGTTGCCACGGAGAGAAGAAAAATACGTCCATAAGTCTCCTGCACCTGGAATATATTTTGTGAATCCAGAACCCAGTGTTAGAGGCACCCAACCTCGCCCTACCCGTCACACTCACTCACTCATTCACTCACCGGGTCACTCTCTCACTCCGTCACTCCGAACCTATTCATACCTGCCCGCTCTCACTTTTATTGTTCCATTCACTCCAGTCTCAAACTACATTCTCTCTCTCTCTCTCTCTCTCTCTCTCTCTCTCTCTCTCTCTCTCTCTCTCTCTCTCTCTCTCTCTCTCTCTCTCTCTCTCTCTCTCTCTCCTGGATTTCATTGTGATATTTCCAGTTGTCTAACTTTTTTATTTCATTTATAAATTTTGCGTGTGTTCAATGATATTATTTTTTTATTTGATAAGTATAGTAATAGTGGCTTTGTAGTAGTAGTAGTAGTACTTACTAGTAGTAGTAACAGTAGTAGTAGTAGCGGCAGTAGTAGTAGTAGTAGTAGCTACTAGTAATAGTAATACGTAGTAGCAGTAGCAGCAGCAGCAGCAGCACCAGCACCAACACTAGCAACAGAAGTAGGTAGAGAAGGAGAATCGAGGGAGAGGAAAATGAGAATGAGAAAGAGGAGAATGATTAAGAAGAGTAAAAGGAGAATGAAGAGGAGAAAGAGGAGGAGTAGGAGATGAGGAGGAAGAGTAGGATGGTAGGAGAAGGACGAGGAGGAGGAAGAAAAAGAAAGGGAAAAAAATAAGAATAAGATGACGATGAAGAAAATAGTAATAATAATAATAATAATAATAATAATAATAATAATAACGATTAAAAGGAGAAAAAGTAAAAGTAGAAGACGAGAACAAAGACTAAAATCATAAAAAGAAAAGACCAGTAGTAGAACTGCAGCACCAGTAGCACCAGTAGCAGCAGCAATATGAGCACCAGCAGTGTACAGAGTCGCCGCCCTAGGAGTTATTCATCAGTGTTCTTTACGATCGATGCCCAACAAACACGCCAGCAAACAAAGGAAGGTGTCCCGTCTTATCTGGTGATCATACTGCCGTCACGCGCCCTCCGTATTAATTATTTCCCCTCCTCCACTACTCCTCACACCGCCTCTAGCCAGCTCTATAGGCCCGCCACCTTCACTGCTGAGGCCGCACGCCATCCTGGATACATGGCGCAGTTTATCTGTTGGAATACGTTTTCTGTTTTAGGTTTTCTCTCGTTTTCTTGTGCTGTTTTGTTTTCTTTGATTCGTTTTACTTGTATTTGTGTTTTTATTTTCCTTCATGCCATTTTTGTTTCTTCTTGTGTTGTGTTGTTTCTTGGGATGTGTGATTTTAGTTTTCTTTCATCCTTGGTCTTTCATTTTGGTGTTTGCAATTTTATTCACTCTTCTGCCATTTCGTTTGCTTGTCCTGTACGAGTATTGGGATGTGTGATTTTTTTTTTTTTCATCCTTTTCACTGGTAAATTTTCTTTTATCACTTAATTTTTCATTTATTTATTTGTTCGTTGACGCTGGTGTATTTGCCTCACGACCACAGTCCGTTCCAAAATTGCCCTTGGAAGAAAAAAAACAAAAAAGGTCAGATAGCAAGATATATAAAAAAAATCGTTCCTTAAAAGTGCAGTAAATACATAAATAAATGAATAATACAAAATAAAGAAATGAACAAATACAAAATAAATAAACGGATGATACCTAAAACAGTTTACCCCCTTTAAATACTTCAGGTACCTTTCAAAAGAGCACTCATATTTTCCTGTTTTATACTCCACTCATGCACTGCAGTTATCCAGGGTCCTAAGTGCCCGCCTTTAGGGAGTCCTTAACTTCCCTTACTGCCTTGATAGAGACGCGATCGATGACTGACGGAGTACCTCGATATGTCAGTATTATGGACTCATTTCTCTCTGTCCCTCTCTCTCTCTCTCTCTCTCTCTCTCTCTCTCTCTCTCTCTCTCTCTCTCTCTCTCTCTCTCTCTCTGTGGCAAATCGCCTTTTATCCACTTATTCCACTTCATCTCCCCCTCACACCACAATCAGATCCATTTCTCTCTCCCTCCCCCCCTACACACCACTCGTCTCTTTTAACAAATTCACTCAATACTCAATGCAAAACTCTACTACATTATTTCCCACCGTGCTTCAAGAGAGGGACAGTTAGCGTAATTCATCACAGATCCTCTCGACTAGTTCGTTCGCTCTCTCTAGTGGAAGTATTCATCTCCACTGATAGAATTATTATGCCTCCCCTGATGGCTGTTGACACATTGAACCAATATTGGACGTCCGCTCAGCCAGTGACGCTTAATTCCATAGCTGACGGGTTCGATTCCACCTCCCCGACTCCCTGGCTGCCTCTGCTCCTACTCCTCTTACTCGTTCCTCTGCCCTCCTCCCCTCCCCGTCCCTTCCTCTCCCGTCCTGCCCTGGCCTGTCTCTTCTCTAGCTGTCGTTGTCGTCGCCGCTTCCGCCTTGCTCTCCTCCATCGCCTTTTCCTTAATTACTTTGGTGTCAATATTGATGATAATGTGTCCCTGGACTTGAGCGTGACAGAGACAGCCTTCCTGCCTCCGGTGAGCTGTAATGGCAATGATGGTGATGGTTTTAATGATGATAGTGTTGTAGTAATAATAATTATGATGGTTGTGTTATTACTTCTATTGTTATTATTGCTGCTGCTGCTGCTGCTCGTCACAACCTTCCAAACAACTATCCCCTCTTCTTCAATGACTCAACTTTCCGCCTCTTCTACACTGAACATCCTCGGTCTGTCCTTTACTTATAATTTAAACTGGAAACTTCACATCTCATTTCTAGCTAAAACAGCTTCTATGAAGTTAGGCATTCTGAGTCGTCTCCGCCAGTAATTCTCACCCATCCGAGCTGCTAACTCTGTGCTGGAGTTTTTATCCATCCTCTCACACCGCTATTTTAGACAAGGTTGGAATCAAAAGCTTTTCGTCTTTTCAACCCCCCACCTTGTAATTGACTGTCTTCAGCCTCTTTCTCATTGCCGCAATGTTGCATCTCTTGCTATCTTCTACCACTATTTTTCACCCTAACTGTTCTTTTGATCTTGCTAACTGCATGCCTTCCCTCCTCCCGCGGCCTCGTTGCACAAGACTTTCTTCTTTCTCTCATCCTGCTCTCCAACTCTCTAATGCAAGAGTTAACCATTACTTTCAGTCATTAATTCCTTTCTCTGGTAAACTCTGGAACTCCCTGCCTGCTTCTGTATTTCCTTCTTCCTATGACTTGAACTCTTTCAAGAGGGAGGTTTCAAGACTCTTATCCTTCAGTTTTCGATGATTCTCTTGACATCTCTTTTTTGACTGCCGCCTTAGTGGGATTTTTTTCCTCATTTTTTTGTTTCCCTTGGCCAGTGACCCTCTTACATAAAAAACTACTACTACTACTACTACTGCTCTAACCACTCACTCTCCCACCCACCTACAAACACACACACACACACACACACACACACACACACACACACACACACACACACACACACACACACACACACACACACACACACACACACACACACACACACACACACGCACACACCAAGCCACCTACACACACCCATCTACCCATCTCCACTCCTCACCCATACCCCCGTCCCCACGCACAAGGACATAACATAACTTGCCATTCAGTCTATAATTTAATGTGACCGCGCTTGTGATGGTAAGCGAAGCCAAAAATAATGAAATAAATCGTTCGTGAGTCAGGGGATATTTCCTGGGGCGGGGAGGATAATGCGGTAAATGGGTGGCGAGGCTGGTGGCTTACCGGGGAGAGAATAAATTAGATTCCTTGATTTCTTGATTTCCCGTAATGAGCGAGGAGCGTCCGCCAGGCGTCACGGGGGCGGGATGTGAGGATAGCGTGATGGCGTGAGCATGGAGTGAGGGTGTCCAAGTTTTGTTCTGCCTTCTGCGACACGGAGAGCTCTCGACTTGCTACACTGCTTCTTCGTTATTGTGTTTTCTCTTCCATTGTAAGTGCGTCCAAATTCCTCCCGCCCTGGTGAAACTTCGGCTTGTTTTTAGTGGTCCTTGTTTCTATTACAAGGACATTTAAAAGTTTCGTTCCTCGACTCCTTCGTAAAGGTATCCAAGTTCCTCCCGGCTTTCCCGCCTTGGTGAAACTTTGACTTGCTTATAGTTTCTATTACAAGAGCATTTAAGTTTCGTTCCGGCTTCTTTCCCCCCCACCCCCCACCCCCGAGGAGAATCTTCACGACTTTACTATATATACGAATTCCTTAACTTTACTATAAGGGCTTCCAAGTTCCTACTGGCTTCCCCGCCCTGGAGAAACGTTTGACTTGCTTGTAGTGCATCTTCGATTCTATTGTAATGACTTGAAGTCCGTCTAGAGAACTTTTGACTTGCTTATACGTATTAGTCTTTGTTTGTATTATAAGGACATCCAATTCTTCCCGATTCCGCGACTTGGAAAAACCCTGACTTGCTTGTAGTGCCTCCTCGACTTTAAATTAAGGTTAGTCCGCCCTGGAGAACCCTTGACTTGCTTATACATAGTGCTCTTTACTTCTGTTTTAAGAGCACTTATGTTTCTTCCCCTTGCTGAGTCTTGATTTGCTTGAATTGTCTTTTTGCCTCTATTTTTTGTAAGGACATTAAGATTTGACCCGCCTTCCTCGCCCCGGAGAAATTTTGACTTGCTTATCGTGCTTCCTCGTCTCCACTATGACTCCACCTTAAGAGCGTCCGAGTTTCTCCAAGGTACTGCGACCTGGAGAAACTTTGACTTGCTTATACGTTGTGGTTCTTTCTTGTGTTATAAGGACATCCAGGTTTCTCCAAGCTTTCGTCACCTGGAGAAACTTGACTCGCTTATATGTAATGGCTCTTGTTTGCATTATAAGAACATGCAATTTTCTCCAAGCTTTTGCCACCTGGAGAAACTTTGACTCGCTTATAAGTAGTGGTTTCTGCTTCTGTTATAAGGGCATGCAAGTTTCTCCAGCTACTGTGTACTGGAGAATCATGTCTCCTCGCCTCCTCTCCATCTTCATCAGTTTATTATTCCTCCGCAATAAAGTAACAAATGTAGACGTGTACGAATATTTGTGTATTTTGTTATTTTCCAATTATTTCCCTGTCCTAACACAAAAGAACATAAAATAAAGGAAGCTGCAGGAAGCCATCAGGCCTATCCGTGGCAGTTCGTGTGTGTGTGTGTGTGTGTGTGTGTGTGTGTGTGTGTGTGTGTGTGTGTGTGTGTGTGTGTGTGTGTGTGTGTGTGTGTGTGTGCAGTGGATTTAGAGGATTTTTACACAAAGGGAAGGAGGATTTCGGCCAAAAAAGAAGAGGAATTTATGACGCCCGCAAAGAGCCACACTAGCCTCTGTGTTCCTGCTTTGTGAGTGTGGAGGCGGCGTGGGTGTGGAGGTGGAGGCTGCGATGTCTGTCTGCCATCTGGATCTCTGTCTCTCTCTCTCTCTCTCTCTCTCTCTCTCTCTCTCTCTCTCTCTCTCTCTCTCTCTCTCTCTCTCTCTCTCTCTCTGTTTCTTCTTCACTCCTTAATTCTTTCTTTTTTTTCTTTTTCTTGTAGCATTTTCGTTCTTCTTATTTCCTGCATCTTCTTTTGTATTTATATTTTAATTTTTACATACACCATTTTATCTTTTTTTCTTTTTTAATTCGTCTTTTTATTAACTTTACATTTTTCTTTTACACTTTCTTTTACATTGTTTCATCTTTCATTCTTTCGTCTATTCTTCTTTCCTTGCAGTTTTATATATATTTTTTTCCTATATTCTAGTCTATTTGTTCCTATAATTTACTTTCATGCACTAGTCTTCCTCTTAAATTCTTTTCTCTTCAGCTGTTTATGTCTCCGGGCTTCTATTCCTTTTGTTCTCTCTCTCTCTCTCTCTCTCTCTCTCTCTCTCTCTCTCTCTCTCTCTCTCTCTCTCTCTCTCTCTCTCTCTCTCTCTCTCTCTCTCTCTCTCTCTCTCTCTCTTCCTAAATTCTTCCTACAGTCTATTTTTGCTTCTGTTCTGCTCAGCTTCATAAATGATATTTTCTTCTGATAACCTTTTAATGAAGAAGGAATATTATTTTTCAAAAGTTTGGACCATTCCGCGTTAATGCTAATTTTGTTATTTAATTCAGTGTTCTTGCTGTGAAGAGATAAGACAGACAGACAGACAGACAGACAGACAGACAGAAAGGCGTGGTGTTTGTTATTTGAGATTCTCCTTTATGCCACCGCAACATCACTATTTATTTATTTCCTTTTCTATTTATTCATTTATTTATTTATTATGTGCCAAGGAGTCCAGTCAGTAGCAGAAGAGAGAGAGAGAGAGAGAGAGAGAGAGAGAGAGAGAGAGAGAGAGAGAGAGAGAGAGAGAGAGAGAGAGAGAGAGAGAGGTTATGTTTAGTTAAATTAAGTTAGACTGCATTACATAAGGCTACATTAGCATTTACATTACTTTTGTTTAAAATAGGTTGGGTCTCTTAGTTTTCGTTAAGTTGGGTTAGTTAAAGTTTCGTAGGCAGGTGTAGTTTTTAAGTGTTCATGGAGGAATCTTTAAGTGGAATATACTTCATGAACTTTACATAGAGGCGAAATATTTGTAGTCATTAGTCGAGGACGCTAACATGTCCGGGTGCAACTGTTTGAGGCAAGATTTTCAGAGGGGAATCTTTTAAGTGGAATATCCTTCACGGACGTTACATTGAGGCGAAACGTTAGCAGTCAGCACTCAGCAGTGGAGGACGCTGAAATGTTCCGGTTAAATAGTCAAGTTAATAGATAACGCTAAAATAATGAGGTGAAATTATTTGAACCGAAACTCTCATGGAAGAATCTTTAAGTAGAAAATACTTCACTGAGTTTACACAGAGACGAAATATTAGTTGAATTAATAGTTAAGGACTCTAAAATGTTCAGGTTAATTAGTTTAGCTAATAGCAGAGGACGATAAAATGTTCAGCTGGAATTATTTGAGACGAAACTTTATGGAGAGATCGTTTAGTGGAATATACTTGAGCGGGTTACACAGAGGCGAAATATTAGCAAAGTCAGTTGTCGGGGGCGGTAAAATGTTCGAATAACAGCAAAGTTTCATAGCTGCTTCTTGGCTGGGCTGTGCGAGGGCTGAGGTGTTGCCGCGACCAGCCTGGGCGAGGCTCACTCACCGGCTGAACTTTGCCGCAAATATTGGCTAATTTGTGACTTGGGAGGAAGTTTAATAAACTGTCAGTGCTGCCAGTCACGAAATTTGCATAGACACACCACGCGGAACACTGCAGGCTACGGTACCTGCTGTGGTGTGTGCTGTGGCGAAGGTGCTTTATTCTTGAACGTTTTCTCAGCTTATCTTGACTCGTTATAACAGGTTCGATGGAAATTAATAGTGTGTTCAAGGATGTGTTCATGAGTATTGATAGTTTAAGAAGGACTGATCGAAGAGAAGAAAACTACCATGATATTTTCTTATAACAGGTCTGGTGGAAATTAATGGTTGTTTAAAGTTGTTTTCTTAAGTAGTGATAGTTTAAGAGGGATTATGATGGAACAGAAGAAAACTACCATTGGGAACTCGACTAATCATCCCCGTGGTCTTTGAAAATATTTTATTCCTAAACATTTCGCACTGTCTCGACCCTCTTTAACTGTTGTAGTGAATATTAATGATGTTTTGAAGAGAGTTTTCATCAGCAGCGATTATTTACCATTGAAGACAAAAACAAAAAAATCACCCATTATAATTCTATCAGTTATAGCTGTGACCTTTGAAAATAGTCCTGGTAAGAGAAGAAAAAAAAAAAAAAACTAAAGAAAACATGAGAAATGGGCTAATCACCTTTGTATCCTTTGAAAATGGTCCTAATGAGACGAAAGAGAGAGAGAGAGAGAGAGAGAGAGAGAGAGAGAGAGAGAGAGAGAGAGAGAGAGAGAGAGAGAGAGAGAGAGAGAGACCCTTAAAAATCCTACTAATCATCCCAGTGCCCTTGAAAAAAAAAAAAAAAAAGGAATAAGAGGACAAAGCATTTAAGCACGAACCCCAAAACTGCAAAGAGGCAAAGATTAGAGAGAGAAACTTCGGAGCAAAATACAGTACAAGGAGACATTTATGCACGCTAGTAGGAGTCTGTAGAGGCTAACTTCCTCCTATTGTCCTTAAAACTTCGCCCATCTTCATTCCTAAACGGGCGGAGGAAAATATGCAGTCAAGTTTGGAGCCTCGCGATGAACGATACTCGGGCAACAAACTTTTCTGTCACGTTTTCTACCATTTGTTTCCCGGCTAAGAAATACTACCCCCCCCCCCCCCTTGCCTCGCCTTGCTGCCTTCTGTCACTGGCGCTTGTGTATTTATTCTCTCTCTCTCTCTCTCTCTCTCTCTCTCTCTCTGGAGTCGTAGTTGTAGTTTTAGCAGTAGTAGTAGTTGTAGTTGCTGTTATTGTTGATGTTGTTGTTGATGTAGTAGTAGTAGTAGTAGTAGTAGTAGTAGTAGTAGTAGTAGTAGTTGAAGAAGAGGCAGTAGTAGTAGTAGCAGTAGTAGTGTACACAGTTGTAATGTGAATGTAATAGCAGTAGTAGTAGTAGTAGTAGTCGTAGTCGTCTGGTAAGAGAATTCAAGGCTTTACACACACACACACACACACACACACACACACACACACACACACACACACACACACACACACACACACACACACACACACACACACACACACACACACACACACACAGAGCAGGGTAATAAAACACTGCAGGAAAAACAGCGTCGCCTCCACTTTTCATCGCGGCAATGGAGGCGAGGCACGGAACAATATTTCCCATTGTGTCCCCCAGCCTCGCCTCACAGCCAGCCTCTCTCTCTCTCTCTCTCTCTCTCTCTCTCTCTCTCTCTCTCTCTCTCTCTCTCTCTCTCTCTCTCTCTCTCTCAGGTTTAACTAACGTTTCCATCATCTGCATATTCGATTTTCTTTTATTTCTTCCTTTCTTCTTCTTTTTATTTATCTACTCATTCATTTCTTGCTTATTTCCTTCTTTTCTTCCTTTCATCCTTTCATCTTTTTTTTATTTTTACTTCCTTTCTTCCCTCCTTCCTTCCTTTCCTATTTTTTTTCATTCATTCTTTTATTTTTTTCTTTCATTCCTTCCTTCCCTTCTTTTCTTATTTCCCTCTTTTCTTCATCTCTTGCTTTCTTCCTTCTTTCCTTTCTTCTTTCCTTCTTCTCCCTTCTTTTCTCACTCCCCTCCTTTCTTTTATCATCCCCACTCCCTTCCTCCTTCCCTCCATTCTTTTCTCTCCTTTCCTCCCTCCCTCCCTCCTCCCCTGCATTATAAGTTTTTGTGTGGCTAGATGCAGACTCTCTCTCTCTCTCTCTCTCTCTCTCTCTCTCTCTCTCTCTCTCTCTCTCTCTCTCTCTCTCTCTCTCTCTCTCTCTCTCTCTCTCTCCCCCCTTAACCTCTTCTTTCCTATTATTTTCTTTTATCTCCCCTTTATGTGATCGTCTCCTGTCCTGTTTTTCCTGTCCAATTTTCCCTTCCCCGTCACTTTCCCGTCCAGTCTTTCCCCTTTCTGTCATCTCCTTTTCATCATCCCTTGTTTTGTTGTCTACGTTTTCTTTTATCCCTGACAGTTTCCGTTCTATTTTTCCCCTCTTGTGTCCCTTTCCTGATTATTCCTATTACTTTGCACCATTTATGTTATTTCCTATTGCTGTTCATATTTTTTTTCCCTTAGTATCTCTCTTTTTTGTTGTCTCCTATTTTTTTCCCCGTGGTTGTGTTTCCTTCTGTTTGCCATTTTCTGTTTCCCTTTTCGTAATCTTCCCTGTCCTGTTAATGCTGTTCTTTCTTTCCTTATCTTCTGTCCTATTGCTCTCTTTCTGATGTTTCTTGTTCATGAGCCTCCCTTTTGATGTATTTTAGTCGTAAATAAAGAAATAAAAGATAGTCAGTTTAGTTTCAGTCCAGATCTGCTTAGTTTATTTTTCTTGTTTATTTAAGTTGAGTAGTAGCGAGTTTACTTCCTATTCTAATCCTCCGCCTGTTTTCCCTCTCTGTTTACCGTCTTTTGTTTCCCCATGCCAGTTTTTTTTCCTGTTCCATTTCACCCCTTCTGTTACTCCATAATCGAGTTGTGATAAAGGGGAAATTGATGAGAGAGTCTGTAAGCAATGCTGGAAAAAAAATAAATATGAGATCGGGTAAGAAAAAAATAAATAAAACGTAAAAAAAAAAAAAAGAGAAATTGGACGTTGATTTACGGGGTGTGAGTTTCGTCTCAGTCTCATCATTTTGTTCTTTTCAGTAATAGTCTTTTTTATTGTACTTTTCTGTTGCCTTCTGTCTCATCAAGCCTTTCTATCCATTTGTTCCAGTATTTATAAATGATTGGTTCTCCCATCAGGATTATTTCCACAAAAGTGATTAGAGGTGTTGGTTTGGATATTTTTTCCTTCTTAACCGTATAGAATTCTTGGCAAACTATCACTGGAGTCGTGAGAATACTTGGAAATCACTAGAATCATGGAAACACTCTTGAAAGTCACTAGAATCTTGAAAACACTCTTGAGAAGTAATTCGAATCATCAAAACACTGGAACATTATTAAAATCACAAAGGAAACACTCTTGAAAAGCCCTACAATCATGAAAAAACACTCTTGAAAATCACCAGAATAATGGAAACATCCTTGAAAATCACCACTCTTGAAAAACTGCAAATAATTTCAAATAGTTCCTGTTAAATGTAATGGATGGAATGACGGAACTTTTAATAATACAAACGTGGTCTCATCTCGTTCTGTCCACTCGCCTCTCTGTATCTATCCAGTTCTTTGTTCTACATCTATTCTGTTCTTTGTTTTGTATCCATTCTGTTCTTGTTCTGTATCTGTTTCTTGTTCCCTATCTACCCTGTTCCTTATTCTATAGCTATCCTGTTCTCTTCTTACACACGTAGTTCACTAGTAGTAGTAGTAGTAGTAGACAAATAAACAGATTCCCTCGCTGGAGACCAATAAGTACCCTGGTATCTATCCACACTTTTCTTACATATTCTGTCCCCCAATTTCTTTCCTTCGCTTAAAATCTCATCACCCTTCCCCGCTCCTCGTCTCCTCTTCTGCACCCTCCTCCCTTCTCCGCTCCACGTCTCCTCTGCTGCACCCTCCTCCCTCCACCGCCGCAGCCACCGCTAGTCTTCCTTCCACTTATCGATAACGTGGGTGTTGTATTATCATTAATCTTTTTCTCGTATTTTTTGGTGGGTGGGATTGGTTGTGGTGGTGGTGGTGGTGGTGGTGGGCGTGTTATGAGTTTCCTATGAAGGTTTTGTGTGTTTGGAATCTGATGATGTGAAAATGCTGTCAGATTCGTGATGGTAATTTGGTGTAATTGTGTTTGATGATTGATTTGTTTGTGGTGTGTGGCGCTGGTGGGAATGTTTTATTTATTCATTTATTTGTTTTATATGTTTTACTGTCAGCAGAGGAGCGTTGTGGGGCCTAGAGAGAGAGAGAGAGAGAGAGAGAGAGAGAGAGAGAGAGAGAGAGAGAGAGAGAGAGAGAGAGAGAGAGGGGTGGGGTGGGGGGAGGGTTAGTCTGCACCAAGCCCGGAATACATGTCTATACTGCGGAAGACAAGGAAGGAAGGAAGGAAGGAAGGAAGCAAGAACAGAAGGCAAGGAAGCAAGTAAGCAAGGAAGGAAGGAAGGAAGGAAGGAAGGAAGGAAGTGTGGACACGACTTGCAGGCAGTTGGCGGCAGTGCTAATTAAAGCGAAAGAGAGAGAGAGAGAGAGAGAGAGAGAGAGAGAGAGAGAGAGAGAGAGAGAGAGAGAGAGAGAGAGAGAGAGAGAGAGAGATACATATAGACAGAGAGGCAGACAGAGACGGAGACAGAAGACAAAGAAACCTACAAACAAGCGAAAAAGTGACTAACATTCAAGGAAGCAAATAAACAACAAAGAAAAAAAAATAATAATAATAATAACCTACCAAAATAGTCACTAAGCAAACGGGATTCGAACCTGTAGCAATGTACCTATTATGCAGGAAGTTGACCATTGATCTATCTGGACCGCAATGGAGGTGTACACGTGTTGAGAAAATTTTATTCAATGACCAATGGGTGCGAAGTACGATACAGCATGTCTTGGAAGGGTTGGTACTCGTGCGTGAAGATGCATATGTAATAAAGAAGGTGGCTTTCCTTTAGTTGCCCTTGTGTGGTTATCCAAAACTATGAATTAAATGCTATACCTATACAAATAAAAAGGCGATTATCATTACGTAAACTGTTTGACGCACCATTTGGTACAGGAGCAGCAGGACTGCCAACATTTCCGAAGGCCCCGCATTGTTTTTAAATATTATCGTCGGTTGTGTCAAGTTGGCTGAACGAAAATTTCAAAGATAGTTTTCTCTACGAGTTTACCCAGCGGCCATATAAATAATAACAAGACTTCCCTCACAGGTGACTCCGTGCTTGTGAAATATGTGTAAACTGTATACATTTCTTTCGTTTTCCTTTTTCTTTTCTCTTTTTTTATCCTTCCTCTTTATACTTTTTTTTTTGCATTTTTTCCTTTATTTTTCCTTTTTCCTTTCCCTTTTTTTCCCCGTTTCTTTTTCGTTTTTTTTTCAGTATTTTCCTCCAGAGTGACCTTCATATTCGTCAGACATTTCACAGATGAGAGGAGGGAATGGGAATAGTTTCGTGAATGGCAGCGGAAGTGTTCGGAGCTTTTGAAGTTTCCTTGTTTTTATTTTGTCCACTATTTACCGCACCAATGATTCCCACGGCTGGTGCACCGCTGGGACACACACACACACACACACACACACACACACACACACACAGCGGGTTTCTCGGTGGAAGGTTACAGGTTACAAATTTACTAGCTCCTTTCGTAACGTTTTCATCACCATCTATTGATCTTGTCCCTTATATTGGTCTTCGAAGAACGCTGAAGACAGAAAAGCCGCTTAGGTCTTTAGAAGGAAGAGGAAGAGGAGGAGGAGGAGGAGGAGGAGGAGGAGGAGGAGGAGGAGGAGGAGGAGGGGTATGGTTTCTTTAGAATCTTATTTGCCAACCTCAGCTGAAAGAACTCAAAAGTGAACGATGCTGGAAAAAAAGTAATTAGAGCGTTCGTGTGTGTGTGTGTGTGTGTGTGTGTGTATTTTGAGCTTTGATGTTTCCCTGGTTTTTTATTTGTTTCCCATTTCTCGTTGAATTAACGCATGTTCTTTGCTTGTTCCACCTCTAATGTGTGTGTGTGTGTGTGTGTGTGTGTGTGTGTGTGTGTGTGTGTGTGTGTGTGTGTGTGTGTGTGTGAGTGTGTGTGTTCCGAGCTTTGATGTCTTGTTTATCTCCTTTTCTTCTTAAATTAACGTATGTTCTTTGCTTTCTCCACTTCTACTGTGTCTCTGTGTCTGTGCAGCGTTTCTCGTCCGATCAGGTCTAGGTCTGGTTAGTGCTTGCATAGGTGAGCGCCTGGAGACATCACATTATATTATTTGTCTGTTTGTCTGTGTCTGTCTCTCTCCCCCCATAGACTATTAAAAATTTCAGTAGTCTTGCCACATCCAAGCTGAAGAAGGCACTGCTGTCGTAATACGCTGCCTGGAGGATGCTTGAGGACAGCTGCGTGGCGGGGGTGAGCGCTGGGCCGTGAAAGGTTACCCAAGCCTGGAGCGGGGTCGTGTTAGTGAGAGCAAAGTCCGGATACATTTACCCAGGTGGAAGTTGTGAAGCGCTTATTCCGAGGTTACGTAGAAAGTGGATACGGGAGGAGCTGGTGACGGTGGTAGGATTTTAATATTTTTGTTTATTATTTACTTTCACAACGTCTTTTAAATCCAAGTAGATTTTTAGCTCTTTATTATTCTAATATTAGGGAGGGAATTAATGCAGTATAAAAGGGAAGGAATTTGTACTCTACATCTACATAATTGTTTGTGGGGGAAAGTGTAAATGTTTAATACCAAACTGCTTAATTTCGTAGTTCTTCTCTACCGTGGTATTACAAAAACACTGACTGCAATGTGAAATAGGCGAATTTTTTTTTCTCTCTCTTTTTGGGGGGAAGCGTATAAATGTTTATTACTAAAATGTTTTATTTGAGTCCTCTACTAACTGCTGCGTAAAGCAGGAGAAAAAAGTGTAAAATCTTGTTTTTGAGGACGGTATAAATGCAGGTCACTAAACTATTTAATTTAACTTTATTACTCTAGAATAAACATCGTGTCAGACAAAAAAACCAAGCATGAAAAGTATAAAATAGCATTATAAAGCAAGAAAACTGTAATTTGCAGTTAGTGTTGTTATTTTTTCACAGGAGAGCATAAATTCCTAAATACCAAGTGTAGTGTAGGCGAGGTATGGTGAAGTACTGTGTGCAGTGTATAGACTACATATGGTTGATATGGTGTATAAATGGTTGGTATGGTGTATAAACGGCTGTTATGGTATGTAAATGGCGTATATTATCATATTTATTATTGTGTACGAATATAAACAGCTGTTATAGCCTGTAAAGGGCCTGCTATGATGTATTAATGCTCTGCGTGGTGTGTAAATAGCTGGAATGGTGTATATAAATGGCTGGTGTAGCGTATAAATGTAAGACGGGCACTGACCAAAGGCAAGGAAAAGAGAGAGAAAAAAAATGGGCCACCGATAAGGTAAGGTACGGTGTTTAGTGTAGGTAGAGGCTCAATATGGCTGGGAAGGAGCGAGGTATCGAGTATTGCGTGACTCAGGCCGCACGAAGCCTCCTCTGTGTAAATATTTGATTGGGTGAAATATTAACTCACTTTTTTGCCGGTTTGCCGTGAAAGACAAATAATTAGGTAATGAATATGAGACGCCAGGAGTACCGCAGGGCAGGAAGGCCTTAGTGTGGTATTAATTTCGTTCCCACACGCTGCCTCGTGTATGTGTGTGTGTGTGTGTGTGTGTGTGTGTGTGTGTGTGTGTGTGTGTGTGTGTGTGTGTGTGTGTGTGTGTTGACGGTCAGGACTTGATAGCAGCATTTCCTGGTATGATTTATGCATTTTCTCTCTCTCTCTCTCTCTCTCTCTCTCTCTCTCTCTCTCTCTCTCTCTCTCTCTCTCTCTCTCTCTCTCTCTCTCTCTCTCTCTCTCTCTCTGTCCATTTGTATTTCTTTTTTTCAGTTTTCTCTTGTTTTAATTTTCTTGTCTGATGAAATTAAGATGACTTTGTTGCTTCAATTTTTTCTCTTCTTCGTTATCAAGTATAAATTATCCAATTATGATTTTTTTTCCTTCATCATACAGTTGTTGTTGTTGTTGTTGTTGTTGTTGTTGTTGTTAATGATGTTGTTAATGATGTTGTTGTTGTTGTTGGTGTTGTTGTTGTTAATGATATTGTTGTTAATGATGTTGTTGTTTATGCCAACTGTTGTTGGCAGTGGTGGTGGTGGTGGTGGCTGCGGTGACGGCGCGCATGTGTGTGTCTATATATATATATATATATATATATATATATATATATATATATATATATATATATATATATATATATATATATATATATATATATATATATATATATATATATATATATATATATGTGTGTGTGTGTGTGCGTGTGCCGTGTGCTGCCGTGGACTCGTGTGTGTGTGTGTGTGTGTGTGTGTGTGTGTGTGTGTGTGTGTGTGTGTGTGTGTGTGTGTGCGTGTGCCGTGTGCTGCCGTGGACTCGTGTGTGTGTGTGTGTGTGTGTGTGTGTGTGTGTGTGTGTGTGTGTGTGTGTGTGGCGGCACGCGGCGGAAACACGAGGCGGAAACACGTAGCCACGCGAGGTTGGTTTGTGACGTTTATTTGCGGCAGCGTGAGGCGAGACGAGGCCACGCGAGGACAAGCTAACTCGCAATGGCGTATCATTTCCGTTCCCGCGGCGCCTTGGGGTGAACTGAAGGTAAAAAGCTGAGGGTCCGTATTCTCAAACGCTTGTATGTCTTATATCGATCTAGATATAACAACTTGAAGTGGAAGTTATTGCGGGTTTTCAAGTGTATTATCATGATTCTAGTGGCAGTTTTATAGTTGCTACTGGAAGTTATTTGTGTTTTCAAAGATGTTTTAAGTGATTGTGAACAGGCTGCAGTGGAAGTTATTATGTTATTCGAGAGTGTTGTCATAATGCTAGTGACAGTTTTATAGTCTCTAGTGGAAGTTCTTGTAATTTTCAAGTGCGTTTTCATAATTCTGCAGAGCTTAATAATGCTGCAGGGAAGGTAGTTAGGTTTTCCAAGAATGTTTTCATCATCCGAGTGATTACTTAGCAGGAGTGCTGTATCGAACCTGAGAACCTGACCAATCATCTATTATATTTGAAAATAGTCCTTATGAGAGACCTCTTTTTCTCCTTTCACCGTTTCCCAAGAGTCAGGAGTTGGCGCCATGTACGAGTCTCCTCCAGTTGTTTTTGTCCCCCGTGTCTTCCTCTGTGACTCCCATCCCTTGCATTTCTACCACAATTGCATCCCTCACTCTGTTTTTACCTCGATCTTCTTCTATCAGTTACTTTTCTCCAACCTCCTTTAATTGGATCCTGGTCTTCTCTTCTTATTAGGTGACGAAACCATTTCATTGTTCATCTAGTTATCACTTCCGTAATACATTCCACTGCTGAAATAATGAAAAGATATAAAAAAAAATAAGGTTTGTTCATGTAATAAGAGGAGAGACCAAAGAAGAGAGAGGCCAAAGGTGAATGCCACACTCCTATCTCTCCTCTCGTTAACTCTGGGTCTGAGTACTGAGTGTGGTGGACAGTTCCCTTCACCACCTTTAACCTTCTCACTCATTGCACGGCCGGCTGAGGCTAGGAGCCGGCAGCTGTCGCAGAAAAATTCCGTCTGTAACCTAGAGACGCGTTTTGAAACGCATTCTCATAAGAATTGTTTTTGAATAGCACAAAAATTATGAGTTGGATACTTGATCGTGTTTTAATTTTTTGCCATTGATCATGTAAACTTTGTGAAGCAATTATTTTAATCATGAAAACAGTCTTGAAAACCACCATTTATTTTCACAAGAACCTGTGAAAATCCCTTTTAAAACACAAAAACTTCGACTAAGTCGCTGGAGTCTGAGAAAACATCCTTGAACATCGCCAAAACTTCAATTCGAGCTTATAAGACATCCCCCAAGACCGTAATAACTTATACCAGACTATGAAAACAACTCTTAAAAACATTAATAACTTCCACCAGAACCTGTGAAAACACCTCTTGGACCTAAATAACCTCCAGATAACAACACTATAAAATGTCTGTCCAGGATTCGAACACTGAACCTCCAACACTGAATAGTTAAACCCACTACCTCGTGAGCCACCACAATAGAAGGAAGAAGCGAATTACCAAAGATTTATGACCTCGAGGAAAAGAAGACAAAAATATAGAAGAAAATGGACTGATGAGGTCGTTATGAGTTAAGACAATGGCAGCCCTGCAAACTAGTGGTCAATTAGTCATAAAGAGGAAAGAATGAGAATGAGGTGGTTCGGTCATTAGCACATTTTCCTTTCGTCTAATCCCTCGTTAATGTATCGTGTCTGAAAACCACGAAACATCACCTCTAGAAATTGCAACAGACAGATTTGTAAAGCAGGTGGCCTTGGCAAGTGATGGGTGTTCTTATTTATCGGTTCAGTTCTGTTAGGTTGTTAGCTTGTTAGTTAGTCTGTTAGAGATTCAGTCAGTCATTCAGTCAATTAGTAAGTCAGATAATTATTTAGTTTATTAGTCTGTTCACTAGTCAGTCATTTATATTTGTTAAGTCAGTCAGTCGCTCAGCTACCTAATAAGTCAGCTAATTATTTAATCAGTCAGTCAGTTAGTGGGTTTGTTGATCAGTCAGTTTGCAAGATAATTGATAACTTATTTATTTATTTATTTTTTTTATCTTCCAGGCAACTCCTTAATACGTGAAAAGGTAAAGTATCAAGTCAATTAGTTCCTTTATTAGTTGGTAATTCGTTAAAAAACCAGTAAGTCTTCTGGTATGTCTTTGTAAACAACAAAATACAAGTGAATTTCAAGCATCAACATAATAGTATATTTTCTATTTGGAAAAAGAAGTTTTATTTCTACTCTTGTTTTTCTTCACCCTTTATTGTTAAGTATTATTATTTTGTAAGAAAAAATTGCTATATTTTTTTGTAAACACATTTTGTCAGTAAACTACGGTTGCTGGCGCTGCTGCTGCTGCTGCTGCTGCTTACGTATTGCCTTATTCATATATATTCCTATAAATTATGTACGTAGATATTGTAACACCTCTATACTCACCGAACATTCTGTGTTAGGGCATGAAAATAAAAAAAAGGACTTGAACACGGGTACTTTCCTCGGCAAAATATACCCAGGCATGTGTCTGTGTATATATGTATGATCTTATGTACATGTATTGCTATGTATATATGTATTATGTAGATATTTTAGCACGGCATATGAAAGTAAATGATAAAAAAAAGGACTTTAACACGAATACTTCCCTCAGCAAAACGTACCCAGACCTTCCTCGCGGCACTGCTTCAGGGGTGAATAGATGGCGCTGGATGCCTTTGAAGCAAGTGAGGAAGAGAACGAAGAGTGTGGCGAGCTTTTAAACCCTCCAGAATTAAGGCGTCGCGTACCCAACAGCCTTTTTAACACCACCAGACCCTTAGAAAAAACCTGTTTCATCTAACCTAAACCACTTCCCTCACTATATGCTTCTCTCGCTTTACCCAGCGCACATTCTGGCTAAAGACTCTCCTCGGGTACTTTCCTCGTACATTACTTGGCCAAAGGTAAAGAGATGGCTGGGGTTAAAGCGACCTGTAGTTCAAATGGGAAGGTTTTTGTGTTTCCAGGCTAAACTTTGCTGTGAGTGAATTGTGTTTCTTATCGGAATATCGATTTTTCGATTGCCGTTCTTTGTTTGTAGAGGGAGAAAGGGAGGGAGTGTATAGGGAGAAGAGAGAGGGATTGGTCAGGGGAAGAGTGAAGGGAGGGAGTGTAGAGGGATAGAGGGAAAGTAGAGTATAGAGGTACAGAAAGAATGTTTAGTGGAATAGGGAAGGAAAAGAGTGTGGAGGGAACTGTAGAAGGAAAGAGGAAAAGGTACTGAGGGAAAGAGGAGGAGAAGGAAAGTAGGGGAAAATGGGAAGAGAGTGTAGAGAGAAAGAGGGAAAGATTGTAAAAGAAAATAGGATGGAGTGTTGAGGGAAAATGGAAAAGAAGAGAGAATGTAAAAAAGAGGAGAAAAGGAATGTAAAGGAGGGAGAGAGAGAGAGAGAGAGAGAGAGAGAGAGAGAGAGAGAGAGAGAGAGAGAGAGAGAGAGAGAGGAATATTATACGTGGAAGGAGGGAGACAGGGAGTATAAAAAAAGACGTGCAAAAGGAAAGGAGACAGAGAATGTAGGACAAGAAAATGAGTTTTGAATGGGAGGAGGAGGGAGTGCTGAGGAGAAGGAGAGAATATACAGGAAGGAAAAGTAGAAGGAGGAGGAAATGTAGAGAAAGAAAGTGAGTGTAGAGGAAGAAAAGGAGATATGAAGGAAAGAAGGAAGGAGCATTGAGGAGGAAGAGGAAGAGGAGGAGGAGGAGGAAGTGTAGTTAGAGTATGTTGAAGGAGAGAAATGAATACTAAGAAGGAAGAGACGAGAGGTTTTGAAAGAAAGGAGAGAGTACTGAATAAGAGGAGGAGAGACTGTAGAGGAGGAAAGGAGAGAGAGAGAGAGAGAGAGAGAGAGAGAGAGAGAGAGAGAGAGAGAGAGAGAGAGAGAGAGAGAGAGAGAGGAGCATTCAGTGAAGAGCAGGAGGAGGAAAGTAGAGGAAGAAGGGTAGTGTTGAAGGAAAGAGACAAGGAATACGGAAGAGGAGGAGGAGGAGAGAATGTAGAGAAATAAAATGAGTGTTAAAGGAAAGAAGGAAGGAACAGAATGATAAAACCACAACGTTCAGTCAAAACCCTCCTCACATTTTACTTCACGATTCATTCTTGGAACTGGTAACATGATATAAAAAGAAAAAAAAAAAGAAAAAGAAAAAATAAACGATAAACCATTACAAAAGGAAACACGAAACTAGGCCAGTGAAGTAATGTGAAGTAATGCAGCAGAGTCACACCACCGCTGCACCACTCACCTCACTCCAGCAAGGCATTGTGGGCCAGCTGTGGTGTGTTGGGTCCAGCCTGTGACGTGCGGGTAATGCTAGGCGGGTCTGTCATCCGGGGTTTTGTTTCACGTGACACGCCGCTTCCTGCCTCGCGTCCTGTTTTTCCCTCGCTATTTTTTCCTTTGCCGTGGTTGACAAGTGGCAATAACGTGCGTCACTGGTGCTCTGTGATTCCGTAACGTGCACACTGCGGCTGCTTCTTGCCCGCCTTGCTTCCGGACTCGGTGACGTCTTACTGAAACGAAGCATTACTCTAGACACAGTGACGTCATAAACAAACCAACCTTAAATTTGGACAAAGCAACGTCTTAAAGTTACGTTACACCTTAAATTAGGAAACTGGCCTCTCGAGAAACGCTGATTCATAAATTTGGACATAGTGACGCTCTATAAAAAAACCTTGAATTTTGCATTTGGACAAAGTGACGCTCCAAAGAAATGTTAAGCCATAAATTTCGACACAGTAACCCTCTGCAGAAACACTAAACTATAAATTTAGGTACAGTGGCTCTAAACAAAAACGCTGAATAAAAAAAAAAAAAATTAGGATCCAGTTACTCAAACGATAAACATTACAGAACAGTGACATCCTATAACGGACGCTTTAAGGAAATGCTGAACGTTAAATTTGGACACACAGACTATAAGGAAATGCTAAATTCATACACGTGGCTTCCCATCTTCAATCTCTCACTCACTGCCGCAGTATTCAATCTCTTACTACCTTCTGGCGTGACTTCCTTGGTTACCGCTTTTCTGAAGTTACTAATTACATGCTTTCCCCTCCCATGGCCTCGCTTCTCTGGAATTTCTGTTTACTCTTACCCTTTTGTTGTCCATTTCACTAATGCAGGAATTAACCAGTAGCTTTACTATGTTGTGCAGCTCACTAATGCAAGAGTTAACCGGTACGCACACTGTTTCATCTCTTTAATTTGTAAATTCTTGAACTCCCTGCCTGTTTTTCTTTTTCTTTTTCTTTTACTTTTTGCTACGACCTGAGTTGTTTCTAGAAAAGACTATGAGGGCATCTCCGGAACTAAGTTGGCCTCAATTTTGGTCTCTTGCATGACTAAGTTTTTACCTCAGGAGCAGCAAAATAAATCGTTTTCTTGTGTGTGTGTGTGTGTGTGTGTGTGTGTGTGTGTTTTGTGTGCCCTTTAATGTTCTTCCTATGTGTGTATCAAAACAACACAAAAGTAAAGTAATATGTTTAGCGAACAGTGAAATGACCTGACGTGTTTGATTTTCTAGTTCACTTTTCTCGCGCTCTCTCCCTCCCTCTCTCTCTCTCTCTCTCTCTCTCTCTCTCTCTCTCTCTCTCTCTCTCTCTCTCTCTCTCTCTCTCTCTCTCTCTCTCTTTCCTGGAACCCTGAGGCATTTGCTGTGAGCGAGTTTGATGAATTAATTAACACATCACGTTAACTGAAGGCTGATCTATTCTCTCACTCAAAGGCGACACAATTATATTTTACTCGCTTCAGCCTCCTAGATTACCAACACTAGTCTTTTCCCCCACAAAAGACTTACTCAGCGCTACATACTGGGCACTGACATTTACAAAAACACGCACTTAACATACCAGTTCTAGCATGTCTGTCCCACGCTCGCTTCTCGCCCTTCCAATAACACGACCGCAAGAATGTGCCCGGTGTTGCAGGGACCCAAACAAGTGGTAACCTGTTTTTCAGCAGTGTGGGCCGATAGACAGAGAAAAAAAAAATAGGTAGATAAAACAAACAGACAGATAGATAAAAGCAATATGAACAGATACACACACACACACACACACACACACACACACACACACACACACACACACACACACACACACACACACACACACACACACACACACACACACACACACACACACTGAGAGAGAGAGATACACAGGTAGGTAGATAGAAACATACACACACATAAATAAACAGACAGACAGACAGATTGACTGATATATAGATAGATGGATTGATAGATAGATAGATAGATAGACAGATAGATAGGCAGACAGTCAGATAGACAGACAGACAAATACCGTAGATAGATATTCCATTGGCTACAACTATAAATATCACGTGCAATACACTTCACATAACACAGTCATCCATTTTGCACAACATTTAATACTCTAGCGATTCCCACACAGAGATGGATGCATTTTTTTATTGACCACAGCTACGGTCAGACAAAACTGTAGTCAATTTTATACATTCGGTACATTAACAATATATTGATGGCCTATACACAGTTTTTAAATGAAGAACGTAATGACATAGATGTGAGAGCAGAATACAGAAAGTGATAGGGATAAACAAGCTCAATTTACTTTACTTTGAAATATATGTGGAAAATGTATGCAAAGAAAAGAAAACAGGAAAAAATAAGAAAATACTTTTAAGACATGACACGAATGAAAGTAGAAAATGTGTAAGTTCAAACAAATAAAAAGAAAATAAAGGAAAGAAGTAAGATAAATAAAGGAATAATTAAAAATACATAAGATATTGAATATTGATATTGATTGATAAGATATTGAAAGAAAAAGCAGATAAAAAGCGTTACAGGAAAGAAAATCATGGAAAACAAAAAAATTAATAGTCACAACTAAAAAAGGGTAATTCATTGCTACATGCACAACGTAAAGTAATTCATTGCTACATGCACAACGTAAAGAGTAACTACGAAGAAAAATGTATTCAAAGAAAACGGTTAACAATTAGAAATCAGTAATGTATGTCAAGTAAAATTCTAAGTAAATAAATAAATAGAAAATAAACAAGGTGAGCTGGAAACAGTATTCATTTATTTACTCATTAACAAATATGAATTAATTAGTTAAATAAGATAAATTAATAGTTGAATAAACATATAAGAAGATAGATTAATAAATAAATAGATAAATAATGTAAATTAATAGATGAATAAATAAATAAAGCAAGCAAGCAAGGAAAAAGATAAACAAACACAAAAAAAAAACAATAAGCAAAGTAAATGAACAATCAATCAAACAAATTATAAAAAAAAGATCACGCATATAAACAATTGAATAAACGTATACAAGTAACCTCAATTCCTAACAGAACCTGACCTCATTGCGGGGCTTGCGGGGCATCAACCTCGCGTGAACAGCGGCCAGCAGCATGAGGCACAGGCAGCGGTGATCAGGCCGGAGACTCCCTTTACAGCAGCAATACTCATCAGGTCATTATAGCGAGACACTCAATCCACCCATCTCACCTCCTCTGTCCATCCAGGAACTTGCTTGGGTCTCGTGAAGTTTCTATTTCTGTGGATTGATATTTATTTATTTATTTATTTATTTATTTATTTTTTTTTTTGTGTGTGTGTGTGTTTGTTAGGTTTTCGATGTTGTTACTCTTGGTTTCTGTCGGTGGTTGTACTGTGAGGTTTGTGCTGTATGTTTTATTTAATGGGTTTTATTTAATGTTTTGTTGTGTATTTGATTTTTTTTTTTGGTTTTCCTGCTTGGTTTCTTGTGTTACTTTTGTGTTTTGTGTCTAGATTTGTATTGTATTTAGTCTGTTTGGTTTTATTTATCGATTTGGGTGCTACTGATATGTTTGGGTGTGTTTTATAGTGCCGCTAGCTAACTTTTCTTTTTTTTTTTTTTAGATTTCTGGTGAGTGTTTTTAATCGAATTTATTGAAGGATGTTTAGTGCCGCTGGTAAACCTATGCCCTGTTTCTGTGATCGTAGTGCTGCTAACAAATTGGTTAATATTTGCGTGTGTGCTGTACCAGTAGTAAAGTGAGGGTTCTCATTGCTACGTATTGAGGACAGATTATCCTCATCCTTATTGTGTCTCCCTTACTAATGCAAGGTTTAACCTATATTTTCAGTTTATCACCCCTTTCACAGGTAAACTCTGTAACTGATATTCTTCACTCACTTTCTATATCTGTTCTGCCTTCACCTTTAAATTCCTTTCATTGTTAAACTCAGACATATTACTTTCCTATGATTCAGTCTATTTGAAGCCAGGGGGATCAAGATGCCTCCGGAACTCACCATTTGGGATTCTCGTGCTCAACGTTTTTAGGGAGGGAAGAGGAAATTGAATTGGATGTTCCTTTCTGCAGTTTTGGCAGTTGTTGGTCTGCTTCCTTAACCGCTGCACTGGCACTGTGACGCTTATTACCTATAACACTGACATTTATTACTTATTACACTGACATACGTCACAATATGACACCTATGACATTATAACACTATGACATTTATTATTGATGACACCATAACACTTATGTTACTATAAGACTGTAACACTTATCACTGCATTCAAGTAACTGCAATAATAAAAGGTCTGAACTACTCGACCTTGGCTTTGGTATCATTCAAACTGACACTCCAGACCTGCATCAGACTTGGCTTTTCATCTCGAGGAAACGCCCACACAGGCGAAAAATTGACACATTGAGTTGCCAATACACGTGCCCTGATCAGGAGGCGGCCGCCCCCTCACAGCGCCACTGACGAATCCAGTAGGCCTTCGCTTATCCAAATATAGACAGGCAAACTTGCTTGTCTCGCTCGAAACACAAACTTTACCGGGCGTCCTCTTCAGCCCTCATGGTGCCGCGCCGCTAACTTCCGCCACGCATCTGTCAGTATCGGAGGAGTGCTTCGCTGCGTGTCTGGAAGCGTCGGGCGCACTTTACGTCACTTTACGTCCCTCAAGCAGCACACTAACTTTGCCGGCAAGCAGCGGAGCGAGGTGCCGGGTGACACAGAGCACCAGGGGGCGAGATCAGAGAGCTGCCGCGGCGAACTGCCGGAGAGGGACTGCAAATTGATGATGCAGGGAAGGACAGAGCCGCTCAAGTCTGGTCTTCGCTAGAGACTGCAGTCCTGTCTTCTCTGAGAGTCTCAAGTATTGTCTTCACTAAGGCGCTTCAGTCCTCCTATATTCATTAGATAGATTAGATTCCTATCTCTAATTTGTGTCCTCCTGTCTTACTGAGAGTCTGAGAGGCTTGAATTCTGCCCTCACTAAGTCTCAAGCCTTTTCTTGACTGAAAAATGCGCCCTTCTATCACTGGAGAGACTTAGTCCTTCCTTCACGTGAGAGACTTATGGACATGATAAAACAAGAATCATTCCTAAAGAAATCTGTAAAAAAAAAATTGTATCTTCTATGCAGTAAATCTTAGGGACGCCTGTTTCTTGCAGACTATGAGTAGAATTCAAAATACTTAATAACCTGGCTTCACTTTCCATCTTCTCTGGACAGGCCAGCCAAACGCTGAGACACCCATAACTCCCTGTATCCAATGGCTGTACCTCGCTGCTCCTCACAAGGCCGCCGCTCCCATGACCGTGAAAATCATTACTTCCTCCTGGGAAACGTACCTCACGTTCTCCTGCCTCCTCCCCCCCCACCCCTGCCGTCCCAATGCTCCCAATCTCCCTGACCAACTTTTTCACCCTCACAAAGTTCTGATTCATCACCTCCATTCCCGCCTCCCTGAGTTTTCCGGCGAAACGCAACTAATGGGCTGATGTCTCGCCACCTGACGCCCGCCCGCCCGCTCGCCACCCTCGCTTCTGCCACAGTTGTCTGGCTCGGGTCAGCGCTGCCCCTCGTCGCGGTACTTAAGCCCGTACTCAGAAACGCTTTGCTCTCTTACCGCGACTATTTTCAAATGCCACAGAGATGATTAGCAGGGTTCTCAAGTGTTTTCCCTGTTAATAATGTAGAAATATTGTTAATCTGTCACTAGAAGCCTAAATACATCTTTTAAAAAACCGTTTCACTTCTACTAGAGCCTTTTGAAAGTGGTGGAGGTGCGGCGCTGAAGTGTTTCAGAACATGGTGCTTACACAGCTTCCTGGGCCGCCGGGTAACCCTTTGAAGGCCGCTACGGGAAGCACTCGTGGGCCGCTAGCATGCAAGACGCAAATCAGTGTAACTGTGGCGCGCTAATCATGTTTTGTGGCGGGAATTTATCATGATAAAGGTCTGTCGTGGAGGCAAAAGTTTGGATTTACGCATACACACACACACACACACACACACACACACACACACACACACACACACACACACACACACATACACACACACACACACACACACTATTTTTCATCTTTTTCTTTCCTTTATCTTCCTTTTGCGTCTTCCTTCATATTTATCCCATTACTTTCACTTAACCTTTCTCTCTTCTTTCCTTTTGTCCCTTCCTTACCTTCCCCTTCACCCATTTCAAATCCTCCTTACTACTCTGTTTACCTTCTTTTTACCTCATCACCTTCCCTTTATCCCTTTTCTTATTTCCCTATTTATCTCATCTCGCCATGTACCCATTTATTTATTTCCTTATCTTCCACCCACTAATCTCTTTACCTCTTTATACATTGCTGTCTCTCTCTAAAGTTTGTATTCCTTCTCTTTAGTTTCCCCTTAATTTCTCCTTTACCTCATTATTGTCCTCCATTTTCAGTCTTCCCTAACCCATAACTGTCAACACCTTCAAAGTTCTGTCTATATCCACTGGGAGTAACAAATCTTAACCAGTTATCTTTGTAGCTTCTATTCAGCATCTTACCCACCCTTTATTTCTTTGCTTCACCATTGCCTCCCTTTTTTCAATCTTTCCTATAGCAAAGCCTTAACAGTTCGGGCACCTTCAAAGTCCTGCCTCTGTTAGCAATGAATTATATGTCGTGGTCATCGAGAGAGTTTGAACCATGATGAGAATTAGCCAGGAACGGAGGACATGAGAGAGACTTGAGTGTGAGACTATTTCTGTTCTTTCTACTTGTAAAGGGAGCAGGCTATTTATTGTTTTTATACGTGAAGGAGGATAGCTAAGGACACAGGAAATATGGGAAAGAGGAGAAAATATATAAGTACAAATTTGCTGCTCCTGAGAGGTCAGTGAGTCAGGGAAAATAGGTTTATATAGTGAAGCTACGAAAATTTGATTTATTTTCAGTCATTACTTCGCGACCACTATGCCATTAATTCGTGTTCGAGAGAGAGAGAGAGAGAGAGAGAGAGAGAGAGAGAGAGAGAGAGAGAGAGAGAGAGAGAGAGAGAGAGAGAGAATTGCCGTTTCCAGGACGTCAGAATTAAAAAAAATGGAGGATCATGGTATAAAAGTATGACCCTTTTTTTTCGAGTCATTAGTACGTGACCATTTAGCAATTAGTCCGTGATCAGAGAGAGAGAGAGAGAGAGAGAGAGAGAGAGAGAGAGAGAGAGAGAGAGAGAGAGAGAGAGAGAGAGAGAGAGAGAAACAAATTTTACCACCCTTCCAGAAAGTCTATGAGTAAAAAAAAAAGAAAAGCAGGATCATGGAATCTTACTCTTTTATTTAACCATTACGAATGATTTTGTAACCACTTATCCGCCACCACTTCCCTGGGATTGAATGAATGTGTGACTCACTGACTGTTTGACTGACTGACATAATATAATAACCTAACGTAATGTAACATCTCGTGACGCGTCGTGACATGCCGTGACGTGACGTGACGCGGAAGAAGGCAGCCGTCACGTTACTGATACATCTCATCTATCTTACCTTATCTCCCCCATCATGCAGCGCCGCCAGTTGAAGATAGGACAGTGAATTACGCATCAAATAAACCAGATCAAAGGGAAAGCCAAAGAACAGCTTATCTCCTTAATGCCCCCGAGAGAGAGACCCTTCATGTACCTTTCTTTCCCCGCCAGGATTGCAAAGCCGAGTGGGGCGGCACACCTGATTCCGCGCCACTCCTGAGCTCCTACATACACACCTGTTCGGCCTCAGGTGAGTGACTTCTGTACTCTACCTTTCTGTCGACGCACGTGAGTTACCTAAGTGTTTTGTCAGTGTTATTCGCGGAATTGTAACGGTGTGTTTGTTTGTTTGTTTGTTTGTGTGTGTGTGTGTGTGTGTGTGTGTTTGTGTTAGTTTGATGGACTCATGTATTTATATTTTGGTAGGGATTCATGTTTTTACGCTGTTTTTTATATGAATATGTTGGGTTATTGTGTTTACATTTCCGAGATATTATGATGTTATTGTTATTGACTTTTTAAAGAGAGATAAAGGCAAACAGACACACGCATTGAAAGGTTTACAAACAAAAGGGGAGGTAGACAAACATAAATGTAAATAGAGATAGAGAAATTAGCCTCCGAAGAAACAAATAGACAGAAAAGCTGGCAAGGAGACAGCCAAAGAAACAGAGAAACTGACAGGTGGACATATTCACACACACAAACAAACACATAGGTAAACATACACGTAAGAATGAGACTGGGAGGTAAAGAGACAGACAGATAAACAAACGAACTGATAGATAAACATATTGCCAGACAGAAAGATAGACAAGCAGACAGAGACAAACACAGAAAAATAGAAAGGTTGACAGTGACGGAAAGCAATAGAGAAACAGAAACAGAGAAACAGAAAAGTAGACAGAAATAAAAAGTGACAGACGAACAAACATAAAAAATAGACTGAGGCAGATACAGACAGACAAACAGAGATAAAGAAACATGCAAAAAGGAAAAGCCCAGACAGATACACACACACACACACACACACACACACACCAAAAAGAAAAAGCCATGAAGGAAAGGCGTACCGTGTTGCACCTGAGCGCATCGTACCAAAAAGAGTCTGGTTAGTAATACACGAGCGAGTAAATAAAACAAAAAAGAAACGCCCTCCGGTAAACAGTCAAACGGCGAAGGGCAAAAAGTTTATTGGGTTTGACTTGTTTTGGATTCAAGTTCTGTTGGGCAGCTGAGTGGAAAAAGTTGAGAGACAAATATCCCGAAGCTGACTACCTGCCCCCCGCTACTTCAAAACCAGTCTTCCTTCGTCTACTTCTCCTCCTCTTCCCGAAGCTGACTACCTGCCCCCCGCTACTTCAAAACCAGTCTTCCTTCGTCTACTTCTCCTCCTCTTCCCGAAGCTGACTGCCTGCCCCCCGCTACTTCAAAACCAGTCTTCCTTCGTCTACTTCTCCTCCTCCTCCTCCTCCTCCCGAAGCTGACTTCCTGCCTCCCGCTACTTCAAAACCAGTCTTCCTTCGTCTACTTCTCCTCCTCCTCTTCCTTTATTCTGTTGCTGATGCTGTGTCCCTTAATTTAAATGAGGCAGTGCAGTTTATTAGTCAACCTTCTAATGGTTAAGAGTTCTGGTGATGCTGTGAGTTCTTTCTTCGTGTTGTGTGTTTCTTTTTTTTAGTTTGTTTTTACGTTTTTAGTAGGAGATTAACAGTATTTCTGCATTGTTGATAGGAAAAACACTCGTGAGAACTCGGCTAATCATCTCTGTGGCCTTTGAAAACAGTCTTGGTGAGAGAGCAAAGCTTTTCAGAATACGGGTGTGAGTGTCGTGGTGGAATGTACAAAGCAACGAGTGTCCTGCAGCGGGGAGTGAAATATTACTACACGCTCTGAAAAGTGGCGACTTCTTTTTTTTTTTTTTTGCATGTTTTTATTTATTTATTTTGTTTTAGATTTTTTTTATTTTTTTTTATTTTTTTCCCTGCCTCATTTTTGCGGCTCCTTTTAATAGTGAAGTGCTCTCCCGCCTCTCTTTTGTGTCTCTTTGTAGCACGCGCGTCTACACACACACACACACACACACACACACACACACACACACACACACACACACACACACACACACACACACACACACACACACACACACACACACACACACACACACACACACACACACACACACACACACACACACACACACACACACACACACACACACACACACACACACACAAGCAAACACGAGTATTTTTAGGCAAGGAAAGCATGTTAAAGAAAACTATGTAAGTGTAGTCGTATTACAGTTAAGTACTTTGCTATTTGTGCAGGAATGTGTGTGTGTGTGTGTGTGTGTGTGTGTGTGTGTGTGTGTGTGTGTGTGTGTGTGTGTGTGTGTGTGTGTGTGTGTGTGTGTGTGTCCAGTGTCATGTAAGTTACGTGCGAGGTTATGTTCATATTTCTCTCTCTCTCTCTCTCTCTCTCTCTCTCTCTCTCTCTCTCTCTCTCTCTCTCTCTCTCTCTCTCTCTCTCTCTCTCTCTCTCTCTCTCTCTCTCTCTCTCTCTCTCTTGACAGACAGGCAAACAGACATTGATAGTCAACTGGACAGACCATTCTATTTTTTTTTTCGTTTTGTGTGTGTGTGTGTGTGTGTGCCACTGGCTAGGGGCAACAAGAGTTTGGAATGAAAAAATACAAAGAGGGCCCACTTAAATACCAGTTCCCAAAGAAGAAATGCCAAGTAGAGTTATCAAATAATAAAAGATAAGTGTCTTGAAAAATCCCTCTTGAAAGATTTTATAATAAGACATTGACAACAATCCTAAATCATAATAGATAAATAAATAAAATAAAATAAGTATAAACATTAACGTCTATTACCTTTTTTTTTTTATTTGATTTCCCCACTGAATCATAATAATAATAATAAAAAAAAGTCTAATAACATCACAAACTCCTACTCACTTATTAACTTACTTCCCTTATTTACTACACCAAGCATGCACCTTCCCGTACAAGTCACGCGCGCCTCGGTGAAGTTCAGGTAACACTTGCGCAATTACTCTCCACTTCCTCCCCACGTACCCTCAAATTTATGCTTCCTCGCTCCAAACTTCTGTATAGGAAGCGCCTCTCCTCCCTTGGCTTCCCTGAACATTAACACAAATATGCAAGACTCGGTGCTGCTCGCTTACTTAGGCTCCTAGTACTGCTGGGAAGGCAAAGGGATGATTGGGGAAGGGGTGGGGGTGGTAGAGAAGCGTGGGGAAGGTGTGGGGATAGCTGTGCAAGTGATGGGTATGATAAGAAAGACGTGGAGGTGATAGGGAAATCAGGAAGGTGGTAGGGAAGGGTTGGGGAATGGTAGGGAAGACATGCAGGGGGCAAGGAAGGTTTGGGGATGGTAGGGAAGACGGGGATGTGGTGGACAATGGGAATGGTAGGGAGGGAAGCGTGTAGGTGATGGGGGATGGAGCAGAGGTGATAGGGAGACTAGAGTATGGCTGGGTAAGGTTAGGAAATGGAAGGGAAGGTGGGAAGGTGGTGGGAAATGGTAGGAAGACTGGGAAATGGCGTGGGAGAGTGAGGGGATGGAAAGGAAGGCCTTGAGATGGAAAGGAGTGGAGGTAGCGAGGAAGACGGAGGGGTGGTGAGGAAGGGTTAGGAATGGCAGTGGTGTGGAGGTAGCGAGGAAGGTGAAGGGATGACAGTAAAAGATTGGGAATGGTGGGGAAGGTGTCGTTACCGGGGAAGGCGTGAGGTTCTGGGAGGTGGCGGGGAGGGTCCAGAGGCAGCGGCAATGGAGCGCTTCACCCATCCATAATGGTGAGGCCCAAAGGAACCTGCTTACGTCCACACCCATCCTGAGGAGACTCGCTGCCTGACCCCCACGCGGCGCACTCCCTCACAGATCGTTAGACACACACACACACACACACACACACACACACACACACACACACACACACACACACACACACACAATAGCAGAAGTAGTTTATTGACAAAATACGTTTACAAAGAAAATGGCATTTTTTTCTACACAGCAGTAATATTTAACAATAAATGGTGAATAAATAAAGAATCAGAACTATAAAATTTTGACCAAATAAAATCATAAATGCATAAAACTGATATTAAGAGTGCTAACAACTCTCCCATTAGTTTGAACACACACACAAACACACACACACACACACACGCACACACATTAGTTTGAACACACACACACACACACACACACACTGCGACACAGCACTAAAAATCCCGGTGACACCATAAATAGTCTCCTTAAAATATTTCATCCTGTTTTACTTTTTTTTTTCTCCTGTAACCTTGAAGTTCGCAGTCTCACCGACTCTCGTGGAGTTTACTGGTATTTTCAAGGTTATTTTCGTGATTCTAATGGAAGCTTGACACGCGTTTTTGCATCGTTATTAGGAAAAACACCCGTGAGAACCCGACTTATCATACTTATGCCCTTTGAAAATCGTCCCCGTGAGAGACTGACGCGTTTCAAAATACAGGGGTTGGTATGTTCCACGAGACGGATCTTCAGCTAACACACCCACGTCACTATTGCAGCGGCAGTCTGCTGAGATTAACAATGGAGGAAACCGTGTCGTTCCGAAAGGTCTTCCTTTAAGTGCTGATAAAAATATAATGTCTATCCTCTGGCGGGTATAACGCTAGTGTGCTAAATTTTGCAGCTCTGGTTTGGTCTTTGGTTTGGTCTATCTGTTTTTCACATAGATAGATAAATAGATAGATAGATAGATAGATAAATAGATATATAGATAGATAAAAAGATAGATATATAGGCAGGGAGAGAAACAAGCAAATATATATATATATATATATATATATATATATATATATATATATATATATATATATATATATATATATATATATATATATATATATGAATAGACAGATAGATATTTTATTGAACACAACACCACACAGCGTAGTACGTCTAATAACTAGCATGATCCAACACATTTCTTTTTCACTAAAACACACTAGTCACAACTAAATCATTAGAAATGTACAACACACACACACACACACACACACACACACACACACACACACACACACACACACACACACACACACACACACACACACACACACACACACACACACACACACACACACAAAAGGAAAAAGTAAAACGAAGATCGACATTCCTGGTGACAAATTCATTCAGTGGTGATGCTTGGCGCAGTGGTGCCCTTCACTAGGACCACCAGTGAGGAGTTTCAAGGCAGCCAGCGAGTCAAGCCATGGACACTGCAATTAGTTGTGTGTGGAGAGGAACGAAGGACCATATTCTGCCGCACCTGCACTATATTCAAAAGGGTCTACTTGAAGTTACTCGGGATTTTAAGGATCTTGTTATGTTTCTGGTAAAATATTACAAGATCTCTATATCATTAACAGGGGAAATAGAAATACTCTTGAGAACACGGCAGTCTCTGGGGTCTTTGAAAATAGTTGTGGTGAGAGAGGTGAGCGTTTCTGAATACAGGACTTAGAACCATATTCTGAAACACTTCTGCGCCACACCTTTACTACATTCAAAAGGGTCTTGTTAAAGCTACACTGGCTTTTAAGGGTCTTCTTACTATTCTAGTGACAGATGAACCAGATATCTATGTTATTAATGAGAGAAACATTCTCTAGAACCCGGACCATGTTCTTAAACACTTTAGCTATATTGAATAAAGCTACACGGGATTTTCAGGATGTTTATACGACTCTAGTGACAGATTAACAAGATCTCTATGTTATTAACGCGAGTAATATTCTTGAGAACCCGGCTAATAATCTCTGTAGTCTTTGGAAATACTCGTGGTGAGAGAGCAAAGCGTTTCAGAATACCGGACTCATTCTGAGGCATCCCTGTGGGCCTATAAAAGCAATCGAGTGCAGCGATACGTCACAGTGGCAGCCATATACGCTCATGGCCAGGAGTGACTGCAATAACAGGGAACACCGGCGATACCAGACAGTTCCATGACCCAGTAATAGACAGACGCCCTTTGCTGCTCGTCCAGCTACTCAGCCACCACCACGCTGCCTCGTAAGGGAAGTGGACAGTGATGTTAATTTGATCTTGGCACTTTTGTGTGTTGTGCAGGTTATGTAGCTGTCAAGATTTACTAGTTTTCTTCACTTTAGTTGGTTAGTTTTAGGTGTGGTACTCTTGTGTGTCGTGCTGGGTTATGTAGGTGTTAACCCTCGCAAGTTTCATTCAAGATAGTTGATAAGTGTGTGGGTACTTTCGTGTGTTGTGCCTGGTTATGCACGTAACTGCTAAAGCCTGCTAGTTTCATTCATTTCATTTGATTAGTTTCTGGGAAGTAAAAATCTGCAAGAATCTGGGAAATGAAAGTCAGCGAGAACTATTCACATTAGCTGATTAGTTTAAGGAAATAAAAACCAGCAAAAGAGTCACAATATGCACTTTAGATCTAATTATAAAGTGAAAAACGAAGACATTTCCTTTCGCATGATTGTATGTAACTGTCTCCTTGTCAAACAAATCAAAACTTGAACTAAAAACAAGCTAACCAAAACAACCAACAAGTCTCTGACCTCCAGCCAGCCAACACTGTCCAAGAAACCAGCAATCGAGGTCACATGCATGAAGACACAGCTATTCCTAACCTTATCAAATGTCACAGAACCAACTGCCTCCTATCTCTTTTTTTTTTTTTAATCTAAGCTTGATAAACTTAGATTTAAAAAAGAGACGGGAAGTAATTAGTTCTCAGATAATGACAGTTGAATTAAATAAACTCAGTAATCAGGTTGTTAATACTAAATCATGAGAGAGTTTTAAAAGATTAGACAAATTTATGGATGGTGATAATAGGTGGAAATCAGTTTCATTCAGTGACTGCCACGTGTAGGCCTGACCGCTTCTTGTAGCCTCCTTGACTTTCTTATGTTCTACTTAACATTTCATCGACCCAGCATATCTTTCCCTGCCAGTCTGTGTCGGAGGTGAGTCCTGGCCACTGGAGACTGTCCCGGTGAATGCCACAACCCTCGTGAAGTGGATGACTTGCTGTTGGAGATCATTGAGGGAGTGTCCCGCCTCTCCTTAGCGTCCCAGCGGCGATCTTTCTATTGCACAAGTCCCTCTTCGTCCCTCTCAGATTCCCTCAGGTGCACAGGCCTGCTATTCACTCCCCCTTCGTCCTTCAGTCCTCGTACACTAAGTAGCTCTCGTCTACTTTGCTCTGAACACTCTCAACTCGCAGTTTCAGTCTAGTACGAAGCTTGTAAGTATGTGCCGGACCTCACGACCTCTCCATCTGAGTTACCCGGCATTCACCTGCGCCTCGTCCTCCTCACTCCCGTAGGGCCGCTGCCTCCTCTGATTCGTACTCAAGTTGTCTCCTGCCTGTAGTTAATGTTTCACCTTTCGTTTTTCATTTTACTTCGACTTCCTCGACTGTTTTGTACTATGTGTTTTTTAGGGATGGCGGTGGTGGTGGTGGTGGTGGTGGTAACGATAGTAGGGTTGGTGGTGGTAGTATTAATTTGAGTAGTAGTAGTAATAGTAGTAGTAGTAGTAGTAGTAGTAGTAGTAATAGTAGTAGTAGTAGTTTAACAGTTACCCTCAAAATAGACCAACGGATCACCTGATATTTCTTCTTACTTTCCTACTATATAATATCATCCAACACAAATGAACACAGAAGAAAGAACAAGTAACAAAACCACCTTACTCTCACTAAACCATCCGTGACAAGCTACACTAACCTAACGTACGAGAGATACAGGAGACTAAAGACGAAGGCTCCACCCTGTCTCTCTCTTTGTCCCTTCCTTGCACACACTCCTTCCCTGCAACCTTCCCTTTACTCCCCTCCTCCCTTGAGCAACAATGCGAATGAAGCAATCCCCACCACAACTTGGCCCATCACTCAGGCACAAAGAAGCCTTAATGGTCCGCCTCCCTCCGCCTCATGAACACTTGCCAACAAAAAACAGTCTTAAGTTCCTCCCAGCACCATCGCTGTTATTACCACTACCAGCAATACGACCAGCACCATTTTTACAACTACTACTACTACTACTGTTGCTTCTGCTGGGGCTACTGCTGGTGCTGCTATTACTGTTACTACTACTACTACTGCTACTACTACTACTACTACTACTACTACTACTACTACTACTACTACTACTACTACTACTACTACTACTTATTTTTCTTTTTTCTTTCTCCTTTTCTTCTTTTGCTTCTATTTTCTCTTACTTTATTCGTCTTTTTTTTTCATGTTCTTCTCTTCCTTTTCGTTCTTTTCCCTTCCCTTCCTTTCGTTTCGTTTCTTTTCGCTTTGTCGTTTCGTTTCCTTTCCTTTTTATACTTTTCTTCTTCTTCAACATCATCATTTCCACCACCACCACCACCACCACCACCACCAACACCAGTAAGAGAGAATATGATGTTCTATTATCACCCAAGCGCCTCTTGTCGCCTCGTGTGCTTATTGTCCTTGCATCACCTGCGCCTGCTTCTTCTTGCTGCTGCAGGAAGGTGTGTCCCTCGGGCCGTCTTGTGCTGTGTTTTCCCTAGCAGCTCATGAAGGTTGCTGCTAGGTAAGGGATGAGAGCTTGTATCCAACAGTATAGATACGCTTGTGTGTCTAAGTGTTCTACTGTATCTTGTTTATTGATATCTAGTCACATTAGTAAAGGTGTTGTTCTGTTCAAAGATATATTGTTTTATTGTCTTAGTGTTATTTTTTTTTTCCATAGTGATGTTACTTTTTGTCAAGGGATGTGATTATTTTGTGGTGTTTTTTTTATTTTTATTCTATTTTGTTTGTGATGATTTGCTATTGTTTGTATATATGTGTGTGTGTGTGTGTGTGTGTGTGAATTATTAAGGTTTCAAAGGCAGTTATTTGAGTTCTTATTTACTCACTTTGTTTCTTTTCTCTTTTTTTTTTTTTTTTGTTTACTTGCTCACTTCTTTACTTTCATAGTTGGTTTGTTGATTATTTTGTCTTTTCTTTTTTTTTTTTACTTATATACCTACTTACCCATTTACCTATTTGTTCAGTCAGTCAGTTTATCAGTCAGTCAGTCAGTCAATCAGTCAGTCAGTCAGTCAGTCACTTTACCTTTTCATTTACTTTCCTCTTGCATGCCTAACACACCCACCACCATGTAACTGTACCTCCTCCTCACCTCCACCCAAGCACCCATCACCAACCCAGACTACCAACCCACCCTCCTATTCAACACCCAGAACACATAAGCATGAAACAGTAGTCAGCGCAACGACCCTCCCTGCGGAACACCAATAGTGGAGAGCCGGAGTCTGGAAGTGGAGGCGAGTGCATTTATAAGTCACTAACTGAGCCACTTGTCCGCCTCCTGAGAGACACGTGGCATCTGGGAGTATTCGAGGCAGTGACGGGGAAGATGCATTTTTAGTGTCTTACTCTTACAGCGGGAGTTAGTGGTAGAGCGAGAGTGATTGCAAGGGACAGGATTCGCCAGGCAGTGTTGCAGAGTTGGATTCGAAATGCGTGGTAGATTTAGTGTGTGTGTGTGTGTGTGTGTGTGTGTGTGTGTGTGTTTTTTTTTTCGATTTTCTTTTCTTTTTTCTTTTTTTCTTTTTTTTCAGTGGGCTAGGGGTGTCTAGGGGTGTGTGGGGGAGGGAACTATTGGTTTGTTGCTTATTATATATATAGTGTTAGTGTGAAGTTATTTGTGCTCTGTTGATGGTAATGGTGATAAATTTTGTTACTACTTTTACTGTTACTGCTGATGTTACTACTACTACTACTACTACTACTACTACTACTACTACTACTAATAATAATAATAATAATAATAATAATGATAATAATAATAATACTTCTTTTTCTTTTCTCTTTTTCTATTTCTTTTTTTTCTTTTCTTTTCTCTTATTTTATTCGTTTATTTTATTTTCTTCCCTTCTCTTCCTTTCCTTTCCTTTCCTTTCCTTTCCTTTCCTTTCCTTTCCTTTCCTTTCCTTCTTCTTCTTCTTCTTCTTCTTCTTCTTCTTCTTCTTCTTCTTTCTTACCACCACCACCACCACCACCACCACCCCAGACTATTCTTAACTAGCTAGCATCCACACTCTTATAACCAATGCGTACCTTGCCTCACTCTCTCCTCCTCCTGCACAGCGTCTGCTCTTCACCCAAACTCGGGTACTTCACGATAAGACGGCGGCGACGTATATATATTTCACAGGCAGGTGTCTGAGCAAAGTCCCAGAAATCAGTTTGGAAAAAAAAAAAAAAGAAACCTGGTAAAGATATTGATAGTGAAAAAAAAGAATGAAAAGAAAGAAAAAAGTAAAAACGAAGGAACGAAAGAGAAAAAAAATTTAAAAGAAGAAAAAGCAAGAAAAGAAAAGAAAAAAATTGTAGAAGAAAGAAAAGATGCAACAGTAAGAAAGAAATGGCAAAACGAAAGAATGAAAATGCGAAAGGAAGATAAATGTAAAAAAAGAAAGGAAAATGTAAAAAAAAAGGAAAAAATGCAAAAGAAAGAAAAACAAAAACAAAAAACAAAGAAAAAAATGCAAGAGAAAGAAAGAAAAGTACAAAAGTAAGAAAGAAAGAAAGTCCAGAATAAAAACAAAGTAAAAATGTAAAAAGAAAAAAAAATAGAAAAATGCAAAAGAAAAACGAAGGAAAGAAAAAAACTGAAAAGAAAATTGAAAAAGAAAAAAAAAGAAAAAAGAGACGAAAGCGGATGTACACGTCCTTCCTTTTTCACAGTTCTGGTCATTGGAAGGCGGAGGAGAAGCATACATAATCAAAC
Organism: Scylla paramamosain; assembly: GCF_035594125.1. Taxonomy (NCBI): domain Eukaryota; kingdom Metazoa; phylum Arthropoda; class Malacostraca; order Decapoda; family Portunidae; genus Scylla; species Scylla paramamosain. The sequence continues at coordinate 20,234,151 of NC_087175.1, forward strand.
TGCCTTGAAGATTAAAAATGCACATAGTAATCTTTGTACAGTTTTGGTCAGCAGTGCAGTAAACCACGGTACTGATCTGTCCTGTGTTTCGCATCTATTTTTGTCCTCTAGTAAGCTGAGAGTCTGTTAGTTACTAGAAGACTTGAAAGTAAGACAAAATGGGAATACAGTACAAGTGAGTGCAGAAGATTACGTGCAAGACTTGTGATCGTAATTGTATCTTGTTATGTAATCAATAGTGGAGCTCAGTCAGGCTCTGTTATGTGCTGCTCCCAGTAGTAGCAGAAGTAGTAGTAGTAGTAGTAGTAGTAGTAGTAGTAGTAGTAGTAGTAGTAGTAGTAGTGACGTTAGCTGGCCTGATCAGAGCATATATTTTGGTTCCATCTCTAGTTTGGAAGAGTGAAGTACAGTAATTCAATGTTGTTCTCTTTTGTCATGCAGGAGTGGCACTTGTTTACGGTAACACAAGAAAAATATAAAAAACTCTCAGTGAGGGGATTTCGTACATGATGTGTGTTATAATGTGTAGGGATAAATATTTCCTCTCCATTTTTTTTACTTATTATTATTATTGATGTATTTATTTATCTGTTTATTAAATTTAGTACACGATGTTCATTTTGTATTCAGTATAAAGATGGAAGATATTTTCCTCCCAAGTTTCCTTACCTTCCAGTTAAGAGTGTGATTTAATTACTTATTTGTTCAAGTACACGATGTTCATTCCGCATTGTGTAAAAGTTGGAAGATATTTTTCTCCTAAGTTTCCTTACCTTCCAGTTAAGAGCGTGATGGATTTTTGTTGTTTAAATATAAGATTATATGATACCTGGAGGCAGGGCTTAAACTACTGGGCGAAAAATTAACATGCTACTGAAATATGTTCGTTGCTGCATCACAGGAACATCATTGCCGTGAAATGTCTACTGGATAGCAGGCTAATAACCTGTGAAGTTTTATACTGAGCTTGTCTACTTAGACTTCTTGAACCAGCGAGATGAGAGGGAACAAAGAGATACAGAGACCCACTGATACTGAGAGAGAGAGAGAGAGAGAGAGAGAGAGAGAGAGAGAGAGAGAGAGAGAGAGAGAGAGAGAGAGAGAGAGAGAGAGAGAGAGAGAGAGAGAGAGAGAGAGAGAGGGAGAGAGATTGGAAAATTTCTTTCGTGGCATCGTAAGCTCATGTGAAGCTAAAATAAAATAAAAAAAATGCTTAAAAATACTAGTAATATTAAAATGAACGGTAAAAACAACAAGAATAAGATATTGCACAAATTTAAAAGTATAAAAATTGAAAAATAGAGCACAGATTAAGCGTCCTGGGATTTGAGAGAGAGAGAGAGAGAGAGAGAGAGAGAGAGAGAGAGAGAGAGAGAGAGAGAGAGAGAGAGAGAGAGAGAGATTCCACTGATTCAAGAACGCAGTCGGAAATTAACTATTTGTACCAGTAGTGTAGAATTGTTAAGTTGGTGCGGTACGGAGAGTGACGCGCCTGGCGGTGTTGTGCGGTTACCTGGACGACAGCCGGCAAGGGAAGCAAACCTGGCGAGGACACAACAGAGAAAAGCTATTTCTTTTTTTTTTTTTTTTTTGGTTTTTACATCCCGTTCCGCAAATAAGAAGGAAGGAATGTATTTTGTTTCTACGTCAAGGTTTTGGTAATAAGAAGAGCGGTATTTATTTATTTATTTATTTACTTATTTATTTTATTTATTTTTTTTTTTTTTTGCGGTTTCAAGTTTGGATTCCTTAAGTAAGAAAGGATGAATAACGATTTTTTCTATTTTTTCGTCCAGTTTTAATTAATTAGTTTTAATTAATGAGAAGGAATGAATATATTTTTCTATTTTATTTTTTTTAATAAGGAAAAAGAGTGATATTTTTTTCATGGTTTCAAGTTTAAATTCCTCAAGTAAAGAATGAATAGTATTTTTTTTCATCCAGGTTTCATTAATGAGTGAATAGTTTTTTTTCGTTCGGTTTCCACAAATAAAAAGGAAAGAATACCATTTTTTCTTTTTTTTTTTCGGTTTTTTATTCAATTTCCATAAATAAAAAGGAAAGAATACCAATTTTCCTCTTTTTAATATCTTTCGTCCAGTTTTCACAAATAAAAAGGAAAGAACACATTTTTTTTCGTCCATGTTCTACAAACAAAAAGGAAATTATACCATTTTTTTCCGTTTTTTTTCTGATCAGTTTCCATAAATAAAAAGGAAAGAATACCAGTTTCCCTATTTTTTATATATATTTTCTTCCAGTTCCCACAAATAAGTTTTTTTTTTTCATTTTTTTGTCGCAAGTTTCACTAAAGGGAAGGAATGAATAATATTTTTTGCAGTTTTTACATCCGAGTTCTATTAAAGAGAAGGAATTAATAGCAATTTTCCATTTTCTTCACCCTTTCCCTTTCAGATTCCAATAATAAGGAAGGAACACTAATTTTTTTTTGTGTGTGTGTATTTCTACGTACGGTTCCACTAATGAGAAGGGAGGAATGTAAGTTTTTTTTTTCGGGTTTTCACGTCCGGGTTCCACTAATGAAGGAATGAATACCTGTTTTTCTCATTTTTTAAGCTTTTTTTTTCGTCTTGGTTCCAGTAATGAAAGAAGAGGAATATGTTTTTGTTCCGTTTTTTACACATGATATAGAGACCATTCAAACTTTCCACCATTCAGTAAGTAGCAGTTTGTTGTATCTCGCTGATTAGTAACGTACATTAGTTTTCATTTGCTTCTAATCATTCTATATTCATTCTCTATTATAGAAATCAAAATTGATAAGTAAAATACAGAGATCATTGCAGTTTTCCACTTCTATATAAGCAACACAAGTAAATATATATGTGAAATCACCAGTATACATTTCGTTTATATTTTTCTCCCAATTATTCTGAATTCCGTAACATAGAAAAACAAAGCTGGACGATAAAACAGAGAGACCATTTCTGTTCTTCACGTCTCTTTAGGTTGTTTAAGTAAGCATATCTATTTAGTCAGTGGTACACATCTTTTTCATTCCTCTCTATTTAATTTGCATTCAATTTTTAATATACAATCAAGAATAAAACTCCATTCTATCAAGCAGCATAAGTAAGCATATTTGTTTAGTCACTAGTGTTTATATCTTTTCATTTCTCTCCATTTAATCTATACTCAATTTTTTTTATATAGAAACAAGAAGCGGACACCATTTCAGCTCTTTACCATTCCATCATTTAGTAATTTAACATATCTGTGTGATCGGTAATATATGTCTTTATCTGTCTGTGTGGTTTAATTTGTCCAGTCCTCTCGCTCTTAGTGTTCACTTTTATTCGCTGAGTGTGGGTGAATAAGAAACGAGCAAGCAAAGAGGCGGAGGGCAAGTGTCATGCATACATATTACAGATTAGCAAATGTTACCCAAAAAGTGTTCGGTTTTGTTCTACTAATTGAAAAGGTCAGGTGAAAAACTAGACCTTTTGTTTATTCTTCTTCTGTGTGTGTGTGTGTGTGTGTGTGTGTGTGTGTGTGTGTGTGTGTGCGTGCGTGCATGGATTGTACGCGTGCGTACGTACACACACACACACACACACACACACACACACACACACACACACACACACACACACACATACACACACACACACACACACACACACACACACACACACACACACACACACATCATTAGCATCAAATCGCTTTTTCTTCCTTTATCTAAACGCAATTCTCTTCAGGCTAAAATTCCTGCCATGACATTTTTCTTGCTTAGTTTTATTATTTATTTACTTTTTTTCATTTACGTGCCGAGCAATGATGTACTGTAACCATATGCTCTTTCAGTTTAAAATCGTATTATTATTATCATCATCTTTATAATGTTTTCATAGCGTCTCTGGCTAGGAAAGAAATTAACTCGGTATCTTCATTCTCTATTCATCCCAGCGTTCGTTAGTGTTGGATCTTATCACACTGACTCTGCTCCAGTCGCTTCCCTTCCGTCCTCTCTTTAGTATTAATCAACGCCTTACACAACTGTCTCTCGTCGTTCCCATTCCAGCAAGGCTCCCGCTACGTCTCCTTGTCCTATATTACTTCCAGCGAGGCACAAAGACGAAGATGACTCGCTGATTTTAGTGTTTCGGGTTTCTCGTGCGTTTTTGTGGTGGTTGAGGGAATGTTTTGTTGCGATGATTTTAAATGCTGTGTGTTTGTCTTTCTCATCTTTAGGTCAAAGCAACTTACCTTGTAATTTTTCTTGTTATAAGTGAAGTTGTGTGTGTGTGTGTGTGTGTGTGTGTGTGTGTGTGTGTGTGTGTGTGTGTGTGTGTGTGTTTATGCATAGACTGTGTGCTAGGAATGCTTGATTTTTGTTCTTTAGAGGTTTTTCCCTTATAATTAATTAATTGAAATTATTTTTTTTTATAAATATAAGTAACGTATTTGTATATTTTTCATGTCAAACTATTATTGTTCTTACTACTACTACTACTACTACTACTACTACTACTACTACTACTACTGATAATAATAATAACAATAATAATAATAATAATAATAATAATAATAATAATAATAATATAATAATGCTACTATTATGTGTGCGTAAGTATGTGCAAATGTGTACCTTACTTCCCAACACACACACACACACACACACACACACACACACACACACACACACACACACACACACACACACACACACACACACACACACACACACACACACACACACACACACACACACACACACACACACACACACCACCGTCTCATCTCTTTACTGCAGGAAGCACTTTGTTATTCTGGGAGTCGCTGATCTTGAATGTCTAAGAGGCGGCAGAGGAGGGATCAATGCATTATGGAGAGTGGTGGCGCGCGGGGTCAGACGAGAGCTCCTCTTTTTTTTTATTTCTTATTTTTTATGTAGGAGTGACACTGGCCCAGGGCAACAAAAATCCAATAAAAAAAATGCCCACTGAAATGCCAGTCCCATAAAAGGGTCAAAGCAGTAGTAAAAAAATGATGAATAAGTGTCTTGAAACCTCCCTCTTGAAGGAATTCAAGTCATAGGAAGGTGGAAATACAGAAGCAGGCAGGGAGTTCCAGAGTTTACCAGAGAAAGGGATGAATGACTGAGAATACTGGTTAACTCTTGTGTTAGAGAGGTGGACAGAATAGGGGTGAGAGAAAGAAGAAAGTCTCGTGCAGCGAGGCCGCGGGAGGAGGGGAGGCATGCAGTTAGCAAGATTAGAAGAGCAGTTAGCATGAAAATAGCGGTGGAAGACAGCTAGAGATCCAACATTGCGGCGGTAAGAGAGAGGCTGAAGACAGTCAGTTAGGGGAGAGGAGTTGATGAGACGAAAAACTTTTGATTCCACCCTGTCTAGAAGAGCAGTATGAGTGGAACCCCCCCAGACATGTGAAGCATACTCCATACATGGACGGATAAGGCCCTTGTACAGAGGGGGGGGGGTGAGAAAAACTGGCGGAGACGTCTCAGAACGCCTAACTTCATAGAAGCTGTTTTAGCTAGAGATGAGATGTGAAGTTTCCAGTTCAAATTATAGGTAAAAGACAGACCGAGGATGTTCAGTGTAGAAGACGGGGACAATTGAGTGTCATTGAAGAAGAGGGGATAGTTGTCTGGAAGATTGTGTCGAGTTGATAGATGGAGGAATTGAGTTTTGAGGCATTGAACAATACCAAGTTTGCTCTGCCCCAATCAGAAATTTTAGAAAGATCAGAAGTCAAGCGTTCTGTGGCTTCCCCTGCGCGAAATGTTTACCTCCTGAAGGGTTGGACGTCTATGAAAAGACGTGGAAAAGTGCAGGGTGGTATCGTCAGCGTAGGAGTGGATAGGACAAGAAGTTTGGTTTAGAAGATCATTAATGAATAATAAGAAGAGAGTGGGTGACACGACAGAATCCTGGGGAACACCACTGTTAATAGATTTTGCACGCACGTTGATAAGGAGAGATTAACTGGCCACAGGAATACGCTTAATTGCTGCCAAAAGAATAAAAGGGTATATATATAACAGCCTTAAAGAGGGTCCTTCTACCTGGGGTTCATATTGGTGAATCTAGTATATTGACCTCAGCTAGTACTGGGTCAGGTATGTGTGTGTTTGTGTGTGGGTAAGAACATAAGAAAATAATGGAAGTTACAAGGAACCATCAAGTATTAGAACTACAAGTGGCTTCATGAAACTTATCCTACTCATTTCCACTTATCATCCTCTTCCGTAAGTTCACCTAATCTTCTTTTAAAGCTCCCTAATAAATCGCCATTAACAACCTGATTACAGAGTCCATTCCATTCGTCTACCACTCTATTTGAGAACCAATTTCTTTCTATCTTTTTTTCATAATCTGAAGTGTGTGTGTGTGTGTGTGTGTGTGTGTGTGTGTGTGTGTATGTGTATGTGTGTGTGTGTGTGTGTGTGCGTCGGTGGGTGTGCATGCGTGCGTGCGTGTGCTTGTGTGTATGTGTATATGTGTTAATTTTTTGTTTATTCAAGAGAGAGAGAGAGAGAGAGAGAGAGAGAGAGAGAGAGAGAGAGAGAGAGAGAGAGAGAGAGAGAGAGAGAGAGAGAGAGACTTACAACCTACACATTTTCATCTTATCTCTAATTTTCTTTCCTCAAGCAAAACTCAAACTCCTATCAATCACCACTGTCATCATCATCATCATCATCATCACCATCATCACTCATTGCAAACAGTTATCCTTCCTGTCTCTATCATCACCA
>NC_087175.1:20245892-20258392 GCF_035594125.1 Scylla paramamosain
CCCACGCCTCACCTTGCCTTGCTTCAGGTGAAATCAATTTATCATCAGTCACAATGCCCCCTAACTAAATTAAAGGTGAATATTAGATAACCACTGGACAAGTATTTTAGAGCCCAGGGTTATTAAAGTTCTGTTGCTCATGATTTGGGAACAGTAACAGGTAGACAGATAGGCAGATGGATGGATAGATGGACTGATAGATGGATGGGTAGATAGGATGATTGATGGATAGATAAATATGTTGATAGATTGATGGATAGATGGGGCTAATAGATAGATAGATATATAGGATGATAGATAAAGAGATAGCCTGATAGATGGATGGATTAATAGATTAGTTGATGGATGGATATGAATAGACTGGTAAAAAGTATGCACTTATAGGATTGACTGATTGACTGACAGACTGAGTGGCCGGTTAGATAATTAATTGGTTGATTGACAAGTTGGAAGGTTGATTGCTTGATGGTTTAAGAGAGAGAGAGAGAGAGAGAGAGAGAGAGAGAGAGAGAGAGAGAGAGAGAGAGAGAGAGAGAGAGAGAGAGAGAGAGAGCTTGGTTAACATGCTGATTAATTGATAGACAAGTAGAATGATTGGTTGCTTGATTGGTTAAGAGAGAGAGATTGATTAACTGACTGACTGACGAAGTGAGTGACTGATCAACTGACTGAATGATATACTGACAAGCAGGAAGATATGTTGTTTGATTGACTGACCGATAATTTTGCCCACCACGAGTATAATACGAAGGTTTAACGGGACAATATTGATTTTGTGTCTAATCTGTTACCTCATGAAACATCACAATATCACTAAATGGCAATAGGAAAAATTTCGATGTTATTGTCAGCCCTTTTAGCGACCATAAAATACTAACCGTTATTCAGGCGGGACTTTTGGGAATAATTATCACAATTAGCATCATTTGGAACTCGTTAGATCTTTGCTTGTCGTGTCTTTTCCTTAAGCTTGATAAAATGTTGAGGTGCACGTTTTATACAGTTGAATACTCTTTATAGGACGTACTTAACCCTTTCACTGCTATCTGACACATCTTTCCTAAATCCTTAACCACTCTGAGACATTTATTCTACTTCTACAGTCTTTTCCAAAGATTATACTGGCTAGAAACTGCAAAATCTTTTCTTCTTATTATTTTTTTTCTTGTGCTTATAAAGGTTTCATGCCCTGCTTTTTATGTTGTGAATTGCTGTATATCGCAATGAAAGGGTTAACTTACAACAAACGCGCTGTCCAACCAAAAAATATTAAACTTTTCTTTTTATTTTTTTCCAGGGCAGCTGACTTGGTGCACCATCAACTCGTCACTTAGGTGAGGACAAAATTCACTTTTTTTTAGCAACTTTACTGGTATGTTTGCTAATGTTACATATAGTAAGCATGCTAGGATAAAAGACATTGTTTACACGCGTTTTACTGAACTTTAAAGTAACCATTATTTATTTATTTTTTTTTATTCTTTGGGTTTTTCGAAAATAAAGTCCTGCCATCAGATCTTTTTTTTTTTTTTGTTTGCTTCTGAAGGCGATTTGGGAACGGATTATAGTAGTAAAGAAATTACACCAGTGCATGAAATCATGACTATGTTTTCTGTCTGTATAACCTCAAAAACATCGTTGAAAGCAATGTAGAAACCGAATAGTTCAGATATTTGAGTGCCTCTAGTTTTATCTTGGCTCGGTAAAATCGTGCAGGCTTGGTCAGGTGAAGTAACAAGTGCCGTACTATGATCATGAGTCAGAAGCGTAAGGAAACACACAAAATTTAGGCCATTATTTTGAAACGCTTTGTTTTCTCACAGGTATTGTTTCAAAAGCCACAAAATGGTTAGTTTGACTCTCATGGATGATTTTCTCAAACTGATCATGCAGACTTTTCAAGACATTTATCCTCCGTGGTCTGACTTTTAAATTCGGCAGTCTTTTGGGAACTGGCACTTAAGTGGCCCTTGTTTTTTTTTTTTTTGTTTTTTTGCTCATAATTTTGTTGCCATTGGCCAGTGACCCTCTTGTATAAAAAAAGAAAAAAATCTTTGTTAAGCTATCCCCAGAATCATGAAAACACCTTTGAAACTCCAAATAGCTTCCACAAGAGCCTGTTAAAGATAGGTATGACGCCGGAAGTATTGAGATTCCGGGCCTAACTGAGGTACTGTTTACTCATATTGCCCATGTAGTTCTTTATTCACCCAGACTTCCCATAGGAAGCGTTCATACAACTGTGTGGAGTTTTGATCATTTTTCTTATATTAGTTTGGGCTCAGCTATTATCCTTTTGTAAAATGTCATTTTTTTTAACTTGGTGTAAATTTTTTGTATCACGTATATTTTTGTTAATAAACTACTAGTACTACTACTACTACTACTACTACTACTACTACTACTACTACTACTACTACTACTACTACTACTACTACTACTACTACTACTACTACTACTTCTACTACCACCACACCACTACCGCCACTATCACTCCTACAAGCCCAGAATAAGAGTACGTGGCCCTATCACAGCCGGGTACTGTGCTGTGAACCTCCAGTCAGCCCCGCGAGACCTGGAGGCAACGCGCTCACTCGCCCACAAAGCCGCAGCCATCCTCCCACAAATCCTCTGCTGACTCCACACAACAGCCGCGCTTTTGTACCAAGCCGAAGTCGATGTCGGTGCCTCGTGAAGGGTAGTAACTCAGGCCAGACTACCAGCGGGACGACCACCAGTCTGGGTTTACCACGCGTCCTTGTCCTCTCAAAGTAGAAAGCGGCCACCAGTCATTACACAGCTCCCCCTTGTCAAGCTGAGACGGTCCTCCCTCAGGTGTTCGACTCCCGACAGGTGGACGTACAGTTAAGGAAACAAGGGTGCGTGTTCTGAAACGCTTTGCTCTCTTTCACCATGACTGTTTTCCAAAGCCACAGAGATGATTGGTCTGGTTCTCAAGAGTATTTATCCTGTTAATAATGTGGAAATATTGTTAATCTGCCAGTAGAACCGTAAAAAACACTCTTATGAACTCGTGCAAGTTTACCAAGACCATAGAGATGATTAGCCTGCTTCTCAAGAGTGTTTGTCCTGTTAATAATGTATAAATCGTGTTAATCTGTCACTGGAACCGTAATAACATCCTTAAAATCCTTAAAATTAACTTGAACTTTTGAATGTAATAGAAGTGCGGGCAGAAGTGTTTCAAAATATGGTCCAATGAAATGCTCTGTGCTAGCAGGAATCACTCCCAGGTGGTGGAGAGCCGCGGGCTGAGTATCTGGTGCCACTTTGCGAGTACCAGGTCAGTGAGGCTGCTAGGAAACTGTAGAGACGCGTGTCAAGTCATGTGTCAAGTTCGGTGGAGGACAACAAGACTAAGAAAAAAAGTAACACCCTATATTACTGGTTTTAAGAATTTGTTGTGTAAAGTCTGGTGGAAGACAACGACTAAGAAAAAGAAAAAGAACATATTTCTGCTTCTAAAAAGTAATAAAAGAAAAAATCTTAGCCTAAAAAAAATAGTTAATACAAAGGATACAAACTAAAAAAAGAACAGTCAATAGAAAAGATCCTGAACGAGTTGACAAGTATGCAGCAGTTGGCGGTGTCTTGATGTTATTGTCTTCATGAAGCTGAAGTCATAATGTGAATGTGGAATTACAGAATTAATCACCACCACTGCTTCATTTGCTGTCCGTTGTGCTGATGGAACACTGGTATTTTCTGTCTGCATTCCTAGGAAGTGCATCGTAAAACAGAGCAACTGTTGTCAGGTAACGCTAACGGGAAGCAGCAGGATTATGATTTATAAGTGATATTACTGAGAGAGAGAGAGAGAGAGAGAGAGAGAGAGAGAGAGAGAGAGAGAGAGAGAGAGAGAGAGAGAGAGAGAGAGAGAGAGAGAGAGAGAGAGAGAGAGAGAGAGAGAGAGAGAGAGAGAGAGAGAAGGATGAAAGGAGGAATGATACAATGATGAAAGACTACTGATGAGAGAAATGAGAAATGATGAAGAATGAAAAAGAAACTCATGATTTTTTCGCTGTGAACTTTCAGATAGATAGCTCATTATTTTGTTTGTCGATTTCCACCCCTAGTATAGAGGAATGATACAATGAAGGAACACTATTGATGAGAGAAATGAGAAATGAGGAAGAATGAAAAAGAAAGAAAACTCTTTTTTTTCGCTGTTTATTTCCAACTGTGAACTCTCAGATAGATAGCTAATTATTTTGTTTGTCAATTTCCACCCCAGTATTTTTCACAGTCCATTCCCAATTAAAAACTTTCATATGCTTTAACTTTTAATTTCATACATTCATTATAACTCAGTCCTTTACGCTTGCATTCAATTGTATTCATTTCTACAATCCCTAACATTAATATTTCTGTTCGGGAACGATCCTACACACACACACACACACACACTCTCTCTCTCTCTCTCTCTCTCTCTCTCTCTCTCTCTCTCTCTCTCTCTCTCTCTCTCTCTCTCTCTCTCTCTCTCTCTCTCTCAGCTTGGGAAAACAGGTGTGTGGAAGGCCGGGAGGCGATGGAGGGATGGGAGAAGAGATGTGAAGAGGCAGTACTGAGGATTTGGCGGAGAGAGAAGGGATGAAGAGGTGTGTGGATAGATGGTGGTTAGGTGGTGTGTGTGTGTGTGTGTGTGTGTGTGTGTGAGGGATGGAGGGGAAGAATGAGGCAGGTGTAAAGAAAAATGAGAAAAATAAGGGATGTAATGATTGTAATAAGGAGTGAGGTGGCTGCCAGATATGAGAGAGAGAGAGAGAGAGAGAGAGAGAGAGAGAGAGAGAGAGAGAGAGAGAGAGAGAGAGAGAGAGAGGAGTAGGAGCAGACACGAAAAGAAAATGTAATAATAAGCTGAGCGAGCGAGTGAGTGAGTGGGAGGAAGAAAAGAAGCAATACAATGGAGGCTAAGAGGAGGAGGAAGAGGAGGAGAAGGAGGAGGAAGAGGAGAGGATGAAGAGATCGTAGCGGTGGCAAAGGAAAATGAGAAAACGAGGCAAGATGAAATGAGATTGGAATTGACGTCGTGGGTCAGACAAGGCGCGCCTCCTACGTGTTTCTCCAGGACGGACCCGGAAGCACACACGCAGCGCTGTCATGTTTGGTCTCGGCACTGTTTCGCTTTGTCTTCATTCCCTTATTCTGAAATCCTTGTTGGTTTCATCAGGTGTTTTCAAAGGCCATGGAAGTGACTATTTTCGTTTTCGTACTTGTCTTTTTCGTTAATGATACAGAATTGTTGTTAAACTATTACTGTCGTGAAAACATCTTTGAAAATCTGAATTACTTCCATTCAAGCTTCCTAACGTTTTTCGTAACGCGTTCTCATTGGTCTTTTTTTTCCATTCATAGTGTAGAATATTCTTGTAAACTGATTTCAGTAATTATATATAAAAAAAATCTTTGCAAACTCCTAATACTTCCTCTAAAGTTTACTAAAAGTCTCCATACAGATTCTCATAGGTGTTAATTTCTTTTACCGATATAAAATTCATGTTAAATTATCAGTAGAATCACGGAAACATCTTTGAAATCGCAAATAACCATCGCTAGAGCCTCTCAAAAGTTTCGCATCGAGTTTTTGTAGGTTCTATCTCAATTGCTCGTGTGGATTCTTGTAAGACGAACTGTAGAATCAATAAAATAAAATTGAAAACGTGAATCATTTTAATAACATTTCATTAATGCATGTTAAAAGTCTTAAATTGGGTTTTCTTGGATCGTTTCCCCAATGATAATTCGAATTCTCGTTAATTGTTTCAAGACTCTTCTCCAAATCTGATAATCCTTTAGGCCCTTTTCTTTAGGAACTGGCACCTCATTGGGCGTTTTTGTAGCCCGAGATCAGTGTCCCTATTACATGAATAAATAAAAAAGGAACAGTCTTTAGAATCTTGCTAGCTCCTGCCGTTTTACATCAAGTTCCTATGCTTTTGTTTTTATATATATTTATCATTGATACTGTAGGATTCTTGTCGAACATACGAGAATCATGAAAACACCCTTGAAAACCCCAGAAGTTTTATCAGTACTTGTCAAAAGCAATCGAGATAGGACGCTGAAACGGTTAAGAATACGGTCTGGAATTCTCTCTTTTATTTGCATCAATGGAAGTAAAGAAAAACAACAACCGACTATTTTACTATTTTTAGTCAACTATTTTGTTTTCTTCTAATACCGAGCTAGTGTTCTTATCGCAGAAAATAATAAAGAAAACACGCACTTTGCTTCGAAGGCATTTCTCCTTTTCTTCCATGGGTTTATTCTCAGGTAGAGAAATAAAAGCAACACACAAGGCAGTATTTTTTTATGTTCTCTACACAGAAGCTGCTAATTTTGTGTTCCGAGAAGAAAGAAAAGTCATATTGTGTGTGACGTTTTCTTCCTTTCAATCGTACGCCGTCCTTCATTCTTTGCGTCCCTCAATAGAAGCGGCTCAATATCTCACCCACAAAGGAACACAAAGAAAGATACAAAACAGCAGACGTGGTGACTTTTGAGGCTTTGTGTGGTTAGCTACCTTGCCTAATCTGTATTGAAAAGATATGGGATAGTAAAGACGAAGGCTCCTCCCCGCCCACCCTCTTATGTACATTTTTTTTTTTTTTACTTATTTACCTGTTTACTATTGAGAGATACTGGCCGAGGGCAACAAAAGCAGTGAAAAAAAAGTCAACTGAAGGTGCCTCTAAATAAAAAAAATATATATATATAAAATTAAGAAATGAAGTCCTTGAAAAAGCAACAGGAAACGAAGAATCAGGCGGAGAATTACACAGTGTACCAGTAAAAGGGGACGAAAGAGAGGGAATGCTGGTTAACTCTTAGAAAGGTGAACAGAAGAGAGATGAGAGAAAGTAGAGAGCCTTGCGGGTGCCTATCTATGAGTATAATACATTACTGTGTAGGCTTTTATAGTGAGACGTTTGTGTGTGTGTGTGTGTGTGTGTTTGGTGATGAGGGGTTGCATGAAGTGACATTACAAATTAGTCTGGCGCACTCTGCCTAATCTATCAGCGTGTGCAGGTGGCAAGCCGAACGGATATTACGTGGCCGTTTTTCATTACCTTGGTCGAGTGTTTTGCAGGCATCAGGTGCTGGAATACCGGTGAGAGAGAGAGAGAGAGAGAGAGAGAGAGAGAGAGAGAGAGAGAGAGAGAGAGAGAGAGAGAGAGAGAGAGAGAGAGAGAGAGAGAGAGAATAAACAGACAGCTAGAAAGAAGGGCAGACTGGCAGGCAAGCACGCAGATAAACAGACAGGCAAAATAACTAACTAAATAAATAAATAAATAAATGAAATAAAAATCCACAAGCAAATACAGCTAAATAGATAGACACGGACACACAAACACGAATAAACAAACAGACAGACAATCAAAGCAATAAAAAGATACAAAAAGATACAAAAGGCACCCAAGCAGAGACACAAAGCCATACAAACACAGAGACAGAAAGAAGAAAGGCTGACAGAAACAAAAGCAGCGAAACAGACAGACGAACAGACACGCAGACATGCAGACAAGGTTCGTCTCAGGAGAGGGACACAACTTTTACAACACTCTCTCTCTCTCTCTCTCTCTCTCTCTCTCTCTCTCTCTCTCTCTCTCTCTCTCTCTCTCTCTCTCTCTCTCTCTCTCTCTCTCTCTCTCTCTCTCTCTCTCTTGGTTCCATGCACTGCACTTTTCTTTAATCTATTATTCATTGATCCTAATTCCCAAACACTTCGTCTTCCAGTTTCAACATTTTTAGGAAGTTTCATTAAATATTATTGGAGTTTTTAAAGGGGGTATTCATGATTCAAGAGATGATTTGCCAACGATTCTGTATAATTAATGAGAAGAATACTTATAAGAACGAGAAGTAATGCAAGAGTTAACCAGTATTTTCAATCATTCATCCCTTTCTCTGGTAAACTCTGGAACTCCCTGCCTGCTTCTGTATTTTCTCCTTCCTATGACTTGAATTCTTTCAGGTTCAAGACACTTGCCTTCCATCATCTGACTTTTTTTTTTCGAGTCTTTTGGGAACTGACACTTAAGTGGGCTTTTTTTTTTTTTTATCAGTTTTGTTACCCTTGCCCAGTGACCCTTGCGCAGTAAAAAAAAAAAAAAGACTCTGGACTTGAAAAAAAACTTCATAAAAGTATAGAGAATTTAATAGTATGAGTCGCATGTGCGATCGTTATTCTCACGACTGATGGACTTATTCCTCAAACTCTTGATGCGAAACTGAAAGTGAAAGCTATACACTGATTCGCCTTGTGCGTGCCAAAGTGGCGTGGCAGCGAAGATGAATCACGTTCCGGTTATTGGTGATGTGTAAGGTGTGGCAGGAATGCAGGACGGCCAGTGCAGGTGTGTGTGTGGCGGAGCAGGAAAGCAAAGCAGCCAGTGATGTCCACGTCACTGATCTTTTATGGGCGGAGAGACAGCCTTGTTGCTCGATCGCCACCATTACTCCTTTCACTGCTATTTGACATTTTTCCTTAATTGCTAACCACTCTGAGACACAATTACTTATTCTACACCCACTTCCAAATTTTAAACTGGCTAGAAATTGCAAAATCTTTTCTCTTCAATCCCGTTTTTTTTTCTTGTAGATGCTTATAATTTTATGAATTACATCTGGTGTTATTAAATATTGTATATTGCAGTGAGGGTTTAAATAGTATCAACCACAGACTTGGTTTACCTAGAAAACTTCGTGTCTGAATCTGTTATTTAAGTTATTACCTGATTTTATTGAAGAAAGATGATACTCTACCCATCAGTTCAATGTCGAGCACTGTGTAGCTTTGCACCTGGACATCACTGAACTTGGTGTCGTGTGCAGCAGTCTTAAGCATAATATTCTTTCATCAGAACTATTTTCAGAGGCCACAGAGATGATTAGTTGAGTTATTACGGATCTATTTTTTTTTTCCTTTGATTGTATATAACATTTGTTAATCCTTTTTCTGCTGTGTTTGTTTCTTGTTTACATTGAGTTCACTCTAATAAGTCATTTGGATTGACATCAATAAAAGGAAAAATAAATAACAATTCGGTCTTTGTCAGGCTATACATCACGTATTCTACAGACTGTAGTACGAAATTTTTTTTTTTATTATATATGGGAAAAAACAATTAGCAGTGAAAAGGTTAAACTAAACTATCACTGGAATCATGAAGGCCACCCCTTGAACATTCTCATACCTTCCCCTAGAGCCCTTTTAAATTAATATCTTTCTCTAGACTAAACTATTACTAAAATCATGAAAACGCACTTGAAAACTCCAATAACTTCCACTAGTCTGTTAAAAGTAATCCAGATCCTATATCGCAACATATAGAAATACGAGCCGTGGTGCTGTGACATATTGCGGTGAAAGAGTTGATTCCCCGAGGCCTGTGTTTGTGTGTGTATGTATGTATGTATGTATGTATGTATATATGTATGTATGTATGTACTCAGCCAGGTCATGCACGTGAATAAGCCTGAGATTTCAAAATTGACTTCTTTTCTTGTCTCTTCTCTGTACGTGCAGTGGAGACTGGCGCATGGGCAAAAAATACCAAGCTGGCCTTTTTTCCTGGTCAGAATGAATAGGCTTGGTTTACATTGACTTAAGTAGAAGTGAGGCTGCGGCGACACACGCAGACTTCATGACGGTGGCTTGTTAGAGTAATTCGCGCTGTGAGGAAAGTCATCATAAGATTCCGCAAAAACTGTTGTTGTTGTTGTTGTTAGTGTATGTTTGTGTGTATGTGTGTGTGTGTGTGTGTGTGGTTCTTTTGTTAACGTGTACACGAGAGCGGTGTCAAAGGGTGCTGGGCAGAGTTTTCAGTATATTTTTCTCTTATCTCTTTGCTTTTTGTTTGATGTACGTGGAACAAAAAAAAAAAAGTCCTTTTATAAGAAACTCCCTTTTTGCAAGATTTATTTCAAGAACAGTTTTTATTTCTGTTTTATATTTTATCTCATTTTTAAGTTCTTAGTGACGAAAAATAGATTCACCACCGTATCTAACTTGTGAGAGAGAGTTGTGTGAGTCTTCAGTACATGCCTCGTTACCTTGCCTTTGTTTTGCATAACGTGACAAACTCGATCTTTTAAGTTCCACAGTACCAAAAGATATTCACTCCCATAATTGCAGCTTACTGTCAGATAACCTTTGCTGTTCGTAAGTCCTCGTCTCATCAAAGCTGCATGTAGAAAGAAACTCAATATATATTCGAGTTCTTTAAAAATTGAGTGGAGCTCTTGGAGTGTGTTACTCTTAACCCTTACTTTTCAAAATTTTCTCATTTCCCACCTTTTCATTCACATTGTCGTCTTATTCTGCACCTTCATCCGTAGTTCCTTAATGTCAGAAAAGATTGAGTCGCGTACTTGAAATGTGCTACTCATAACCTTTACTCTTATAATACCATTTATTCTGTATCTTCATTCTCCACAAGACCATCACAACTTCCCATCTATAATGCCATTTATTCTGCACCTTCATTCTTCACAAGACTCCTACAGTTTCTTTGAGTCTTCAATTATAGTACAGCCTTGGATCTCAACATTCTTTAAGTCTTCTTAGTAATGACACAATGGAACAGGATAAAATAAGTCACTGCTTTACTATCAACAAGATATCTGTTCTCTTACTTTCATCGCACCTACAAGACTACCTTATTTCATCTCTTCTCTTCCCTTCCCTTCCCTTCCCTTCCCTTCCTTTACCCTTCTCTTCTCTTTTCTTTTCTCTTTTCTTCTCATATCAGCTTTCATCATTCACAAGACATCTGCTCTCACACCATCAGCAACACCATCTCGTCGCATACCAGCCTTCGCCACCCGCAATTTGTCTTTCCCCATCTCGCGCCGCTAAGAGAATCGCGTTGCCGTCTACGTAATGTGAATTTCCTAATGAGAGTTTCTTAATGAGGAGCTTTGTCCCTAACGAGTCACGGTGTCACGTAGACCTGACCTTTCCCTGCGCCTGCGTCTGTGTCTGCGTCGCTTCCCACTGTTCTCATTATTATTCAACCTTTCCGCTTTTCTTCAATCTTTCACGCTTCCCTTGCCGAGACGAAATTCGTGGAAACATTTTTTTTAACGTTTTTTTTTTTTTTCTGACCTCAAATGACTTGCCTTGTATAAGCATAAATAACATCTTTTGTGGAAATAGTTACGTAAGACTGCTTTTTCTTTATCATTCTTACATCATGTTCTTTTCTAACGTTATGTCTTTCTTTCTCCAAGCTTCTGAATATTCGCCTTATGTAAACGTAACTATAACAGCCTTAGTAAAAATGACTGTTTTCTTGTGCAGTCTTACTTTTCCATTTTCTAACATTATGTGTTTCTTATACAGTGGTAGATGAATGGAATAGACTCAGCAATCAGGTTAATAGTGCTGAGTCAATAAGGAGTTTTGAAAGATTAGACAAATTTATGGATGAGAATGATAGGTGGGAATATAAAGGTAATTTGCATACTGGGACTGCCACGTGATCTGATGACTTCTTGCAGCTTTCCTTATTTTCTTATGTTCTGTTTTTCCCCACTAGCTTCAGATTATTCACTTGATATTAAAAACCTTACTGGGAATAATGCTGTAAGACTATTTTCCTTTGCAACTATTAGACCTCCAATTCTAAAAATGTCTTTAATTCAGATTTCAGACTAATCACCAATGGCACACGAAACAATAACAGCCTTGGTGCCACAGCGTTATTGGCTCGATGTTTAAAACCGGTACAGTTTGATTAATCTTTATCTGTAGTAGAGATTTTATTCAGTATTAATCTGTATTCCACATGTTCTATTTTATGTATTTATTTTTTTCTCATCGGCGGTAACAGGTTAATTAGTTCTGCCCTGAATTACTTCAAAGATTTAATGCATTTGTCTTCCTTATTGAGAGCGAGAGAGTTTTGCCATCTGGAATACGCAGTGCGGTGACTATTCTTGTATTGAATTACACTGATGATTTGATCCATTATTCCTCCTGCTTCTGCTTCATTTTTCAGTGTCAGTAATAGCGCAGGGATTACTGTGGCGTGAATTGTTGTCAGTGTTTCTTTCTTTAGTGAGTCTTATGTTTTATTCTTGTTTTTGCTTTTATTACTCTGTCAGTCAGTGAATTAATTAGTGTTTCTATATTTTTTGTTGTCAATCATTATTTGTGTATTTTTCTATTTATTTGTTTATCTGTCTGTCTGTGTGTCTGTCTGTCTGTCTATCTATACTTCTATTTATCTATATCTGTCTATCCATCTATTTATTCATTAACTCATTCATTATGTTATCTATTTGTGTTTATTTACTTATTAATTCATCATTATTTTATTTATTTATTTATCTATTTATTATTATTTTGTGGTGTAAGTGTTGATATGCTTTCCTGTATTTCCTCACCGCGACACGCCAGCATGACAGCAAACATCCTTTACCCGCGCCAAGACTTACTCCTGTCTGTAGAAGGTTCTCGGAAAAAAATAAAT
>NC_087175.1:20260892-20270892 GCF_035594125.1 Scylla paramamosain
GAGAGAGAGAGAGAGATGAGGAAAGGAAACGAAAAAGTTAATAAAAATTCGAAAAGTAAAATAATAATAAAAGGAAAAAGAAAAAGAAGGAGAAGAAGAAGAAGAGGAGGAAGGGAAGGAGGAAGAGGAGGAGGAGGAGGAAGAGGAGGAGGAGAAGAGAGAAAAGGGGTTACAAGATTGAGAGAGAAAGAAAAAAAGAAGTTGAATGAAGCAGAAAGGGAGAAGAAAAATTACGAGATTTACGAAGAGGAGGAGGAGGAGGAGGAAGAGAGAGAGAGAGAGAGAGAGAGAGAGAGAGAGAGAGAGAGAGAGAGAGAGAGAGAGAGAGAGAGAGAGAGTAAAAAAAGAATAATGAAGCCCAAAAAAAATGTAAAAATACAAGATTTACAAAGAGTAGAAGAAAGACTAAAGAAGAAGAGATGGAAGAGGAGGAGGAGGAGGAGGAAGGAAGACGTAGAAGGAGGAGGAGGAAAGAATGTTGGCGGCTCTTTCACATGCATTGTTCGCCGCTTTGCCTCAGGAAATTGCCTTGGAGTCCTCGCCTCGTACTTGTTGCCCCGCCACCCTCGGAACGTGCGTGGCGTTACTTGAAGACCAAAGGGAAGACTTGGCGAGGTCCGGCAGGGCGGGAATGTGGCTAATGCTCTCCCTGGCAAGTTATGAGGTGGGTCATGAAGATAAAGAGACTGTAGTTTGGAGGTTATAGATATAATTATAGGTAGTCGTTTAAATGCTCAGAGGGATGTTAAAGGTAAGGGAAAGATTAGAAGATATAAATGGAATGTCGCTCATGTTCCTCAAGGCAAGTTATGAGGGTGAGTGCTGAAGACAGAGATAGTAGTTGAAAATAGGAGTTTGAACGGGTTGATGGAAGTTACATGATAAACAGATAATATTGGAAAGTACAGATGGGGGCTAACTGGAAAATGGTTAATATATACACGAAAAAAAATTAGAAGGTAGAATAAATAGATAGGATATTACGATAAAAAGATAGTTAGAAAGTACAAATAGAAAGTAACGAATGTATTGGTAAATATTTGAGGATAGAAGGTGTAGATACGAGATATGATAGAAGATTCAGTTAAAAAGACATACTTGGTGTTACGAAATGGATCATATTGACGTTTATGGAGAATTTTTTTGTTAGACGTTGTTTTTCGTTCGTTTTTTTTCTTTCTTTTTTTTCGTCCATGAAGAATTATGAAATTGTGGATGGAGATGAATTTTTATTGAGTGACTTTGCTTGGTATGAAGTTTTAAAGAAGTTTGTTAAGAAATACTTGTTGATAATCCTTTGTATAGTGACTAGGCAATGTATTCTCTTTTTTTCTTCTCTGTTTCTTTCTTTTTTGTATTATATTATCATTTATAT
The DNA here is from genome assembly GCF_035594125.1 of Scylla paramamosain. Taxonomy (NCBI): domain Eukaryota; kingdom Metazoa; phylum Arthropoda; class Malacostraca; order Decapoda; family Portunidae; genus Scylla; species Scylla paramamosain. Next base: position 20,262,268 of record NC_087175.1, read on the forward strand.
TGAGTAATCTTTAGTAGTAAATTCTCTCTCTCTCTCTCTCTCTCTCTCTCTCTCTCTCTCTCTCTCTCTCTCTCTCTCTCTCTCTCTCTCTCTCTCTCTCTCTCTCTCTCTCTCTCTCTCTCTTTCACCAGAAACACGAGATCAGCAGAGAAGTGAGAGATCAAGATAAGACAACACGCACACACGCACACACACACACACACACACACACACACACACACACACACACACACACACACACACACACACACACACACACACACACACACACACACACACACAGGTCGAGGTCACGTCTCTGGGAAAGTCTTTAGAATTTACTCTCTTGTCTTGCTGTCTGACCACCACCACCACCACCACCACCACCAGCACGTCAGCCAGTCAGCTCTCCTGTCATGAATAGTAGTTGCGAATACTGGGCTTTCCTGGCAATATCTCCACGTCTTTCTGTGTCCATTCGTGTTTACGGTCTGCGGAAATAGTAAGTATTATTGGTATGTTTATATTTATTTATTTTGGTGTTGTTATTTTCGTTTTTGTTTTTTTTAGTGTTGTGGGATTGTTTTACGTATCTACTTATTTCTCGGTGGTTATTTGATATGTTTATTATTTCCTTCCTTCTTTCCTTCCTTCTTTCTTTCTTTCTTTCTTTCTTTCTTTCTTTCTCGCTTTTTTTCGTTCATTCGTACATTCGTTTCTTTCTTTTCTTTCCTTCTTTCTCTTTTTCTTTCCTTCTCTACCTCCCTACTTCTTTTTTTCCTTTCCTTTCCTCCCTCCCTCCCTCCCTCCCTCCCTCCCTCCCTCCCTCCCTCCCTCCCTCCCTCTCCTTTCTTCATTAATGTCTCCTTTTCTCCTTTGTTCTGTTTACATGTCTACTTCATTTTCGTTGATTATCTGATGCATCTTACCTCTCTTCCTTCTTGTCTTTCTGATTTATCTTCGCTCACAGGATGATTTACTTTCTAGATTACCATAAGATTTATTGTCCCCTTCCTTCCTTCCTTTATTTCCCCTCAGTTTTTTTTTTTTTTACATTATATGTCATGTTTATTTATTTCATGGTCTGTTATTTGATATATTGCTGTGTTCTCTTGTCAGGAGTGGAGATTCCTTTCTTCTTTCCTTCTCGACCTTTCTTTCCGCCCTTCCTGGCCTCCTCCTCCTCCTCCTCCTCCTCCTTGTGGTCTTCATCTTTCTTGCCTTCCTGTTTTGTTGTGTTTGTCCTTTATTGTTACTTAGCTCTCTCTTTTGTTCTGTATCTATCTGTAGTGTTTTATATTTATTCTCTATTGTTCTGTTGTTGTATTATTCTGTATGTACTCGTACGATAAACAGGTATTCTCGTTTCACACTCTTGCGCACCGATACGTCTTCTGATGTCTGTTCTTCCTCCACACTTTTTTCCTCTTTCTCCATCCCTCGCCTTTTCCTAGTTACATTCATTCCCTTCCTTCTTTTCTTGTCTCTTTTTCTCACCACTTCTCCCTTCTTGTTCCCTCCCTCACTCGTTCTCAAACCTAACTCAATCTATTCCTGTCTTTTTTTTTTTCATTCTGCCCTTCCCAGCCTTTTCTTGCCCCTTTCTACTCTTCTTACCTCTTCTTCCCCTTTCTCGTCCCCTCACTTATCCATTTTCCAGCCTAACTCAATCTCTCCTCGTCCTTTCTTTCTGTGCTATCCCTCCTACTCTTTTCTTGTCCATTCCAGCTTCTTTTCAGTCTTTCTTGCCCTTCTGCTGTCTCTTAGCTCCTTTAAACATCATTTTCTTATTCTTTCCAACCAGTTCCTTCCTTTTCTCACTTTTTCTTTGCCATTCTGAGTCTTTATTCTTTCGTTTCTCATGTTATGTCGCATTTCTTTAGTTTCATCACCTTTCTCGTCTTCCTTGCCTTAACTCCTTGAAACATCATTTTTTTTCCCGTTCTTTTTCATCCATTCCTACCTTTTCTCATCCTTTCTTTGCGTTCCTTCGTGCTTCTTTCTTAATTTCTCACCTTATTTCTCGTAACTTTAGTTTAATTTTCTTCTCAGTCTTCCTTGTTTTTATCTTCTCCATGTATTCTTTTCCTTCCTCACCCGTTCTTTGGCTCCCTCCGTGCTTCTTTCTTCATTTCTCACCTGATTTCTCTTTACTTCAAGTCGTCTTCTTTCTTCCGTCTCTTCGTCATTTTCCATACTCGCCCCAGCACATCTTACTTTTTCCTACCTTTCTCCATATTATCCTGTTCTCTCCACGCCTCTTCCAGCTCTCTTGTATCTCTCCTACAGCTTTCATTGTCGCCCTCATTCTCTCTCTCTCTCTCTCTCTCTCTCTCTCTCTCTCTCTCTCTCTCTCTCTCTCTCTCTCTCTCTCTCTCTCTCTCTCTCTCTCTCTCTCTCTCTCTCTCTCTCTCTCTCTCTCTCTCTCTCTCTCTCTCTCTCTCTCTCTCTCTCTGCTCTCGCCTTCAGTGCTCGCGGCGTCTCAGCTTCTCTGCTCCGTTAATTGTTCTTGCTTTGTTCACTTTTTTCCACACAATAATTCGCAAGTGCAGGTTTTTACTCCTGCAATGCAAGGCAGTCGTGTGCAGTGAGGTGGGTTTTGACTTCGCTCTTAACCTTTCACGGGAACCACTGATAATGCCAACACTGCTGCTACTACTACTGCTACTGCTGTTACTACTACTACTACTACTACTACTACTACTACTACTGCTACTGCTGTTACTACTACTACTACTACTACTACTACTGCTACTGCTGTTACTACTACTACTACTACTACTACTACTGCTACTGCTGTTACTACTACTACTACTACTACTACTACTACTACTACTTCTACTTCTACTTCTACTTCTACTACTACTACTACGACTACTAATGGTACTGCTACTACTGTTACTATTATTAGTATTGCTCTTAGTATTACTACTGTTTTTTTTATGTGGAGATCAGCTACGGACATAAAAATGGGAAGGGAAGGAAGCTTGTTAAGTTACCGCTTCCTAGAAAGTGAAACAGAAAAAAAACTGAAGTGTGCTGCTGCTGCTGCTGCTCGTGGTGGTGATGGTGGTGGTGGTGGTAATGGTGGTACTGGTAGTGGTAATGTTGGTGGTGGTACTAATGCTGCTGCTGCTGCTGCTGCTGCTGCTGCTGCTGCTGCTGCTGCTACTACTACTACTACTACTACTACTACTACTACTACTACTACTACTACTACTACTACTACTACTACTACTACTACTACTACCACCACCACCGCTGCTGCCAGACTTAGCGCTGAAATGAACTACAACGAAATGTCACGTCAAAATATATGAAATAATTAATATGAAAATTATCCGGTCGAGATATTGCATTGAAAAACTGTGCGGGTCATTTTAGTTAATGAAATGTGCGATTTTATTTATTCAACAAATAAATTGTAAATGAACCAGTGACACGTGTTCCGAACTTGTTCAGGATATTGTTATTATTATTATTGGGAGCATTGTCGTATTGTTTTCATTATTGGTAATACTGTTGATGTTATTACTTTTATTATTATTATTATTACCATTATTATTGTTATTATTATTATTTTTTTTTGTTGTTGTTGTTATTTTTGTTTGCATTTTTACTGAAACTGTTGCAGCTGTTTTTTTTTCTTTCTCATTATCGTCTTTGTTCCTTTAATATCGCTCTTTTATATGTATTTACCACGTTTGTTTGTACATCTGCAATTATCTATGTCTGAATGTCTGTATGTATCTACCATGCTTTCTGTTCATCTATCTGTCTGTCTGTCTGTCTGTCTGTTTGTCTTTCTATATGTGTACCTATCTAACTGTGTATCTATAGATCTATATACTTTCTCTCTCTCTCTCTCTCTCTCTCTCTCTCTCTCTCTCTCTCTCTCTCTCTCTCTCTCTCTCTCTCTCTCTCTCTCTCTCTCTATCTATCTATCTATCTATCTATCTTTCTCTCTCTCTCTCTCTCTCTCTCTCTCTCTCTCTCTCTCTCTCTCTCTCTCTCTCTCTCTCTCTCTCTCTCTCTCTCTCTCTCTCTCTCTCTCTCTCTCTCTCTCTCTCTCTGTGTGTGTGTGTGTGTGTGTGTGTGTCTGTCTGTCTGTCTGTCTCAAAATAAACATAACAATGAATTTCTAAGGCAAGAAATGATATATTAGATTTTTGAGGCGAACCCACAATACGTATTTGGCTCAGGACATTTTTCAGGCTTTCCAACTGCGTAGATTTACCTTCGGTGTATAAATCTACGGATGTTGTTTCTCTGGTTTCATTTACTCGATACATTTTTGTCACGTGGCATTTGTATGGTGTGGAGCTGGTTGGGCGTGCGTTGTTGTTGTTGTTGTTGCTCTCCTAATAATAATGATAATAATAGTAATAATAATAATAATAATAATAATAATAATAATATTATTATTATTATTATTATTATTATTATTATTATTATTATTATTACTACTACTACTACTACTACTACTACTACTACTACTACTACTACTACTACTAGCACTAGCACTACCACCCCTAACTACAACAACAACAACAACAACAACAACAACAACAACAACAACTACTACTACTACTACTACTACTACTACTACTACTACTACTACTACTACCACCACCACCATCACAATCTTCCTCCTCCTCCTCCTCCTCCTCCTCCTCCTCCTCCTCCTCCTCCTCCTCCTCCTCCTTGCCGTTGTTCCTGCGTAGCATTCACGTAGAGGATTTATGGGACAAGTCAAAGCGTCACTCTTCACCCATCACAGGTGCGTCACACGTTAACACCTGTGCAGGCTGGCTGGCGGGCGGCAGGTGTTGGCAGGTGTCAGCTGGCAATTACAACATGACTTTCAGATGAAGCCAGTCACGCCACGCACACTGCCTACCTCTCATGCATTGACAGACACATACACAGAAACTTACTGATACACATTTTTAATCATACACACACACACACACACACACACACACACACACAGAGAGAGAGAGAGAGAGAGAGAGAGAGAGAGAGAGAGAGAGATATTGAATACATAGCTATTGGTTCATAATACATCGTGCTTTCATTACCTAGAAATAATATCGCAAATTCATATCCTCTAACACTGCAAAATTCATGAAACGTTCCCTGAAACTGTCAAGTAATAATGATAATAATGGTAATAAATTCACTCACATAAAAAAAAAAAAATGTAGAGAATAGTAAACCATAAATAAAATAGAAAATAAAAAAAAACAGTAAATGAATTTGTCACTGGAATTGTTGAGAAAAAATCCACATCAGGACAATAGAGAATAGTGAATCACAAAAAAAAAAAAAAAAGAAAAGCACCACATAAAGTATTTCACCGGAATTATCGATAAAAGTCTACACACACACACACACACACACACACACACACACACACACACACACACACACACACACACACACACACACACACACACACACACACATTGACTGACTGACTGACTGACTGATTAAAGTGTTGCGCAGGTGTGGAGTGTGAATCGTGGCGACAGACAGACAGACACACTGACACACACACACACACACACACACACACACACACACACACACACACACACACACACACACACACACACACAGGCTGGGCACGATCCACCTCTTTCTCTCCACCACCTCCCAAGAGTCCTCGTATTTCTCCCTCACCTTTTCATGTCGCTCTTGATTCTCTCATCATTTTCCACCTCCTTTTTTCCTACCCACCTCTTTCTGGCCTTGCACACACACACACACACACACACACACACACACACACACACACACACACACACACATATGAAGACAAATGTGTGTCGTTTTATTTTTTATATTTCACCTGATGCAAACATTACACCGTGCAAATGTATCTCCAGTTCTTCGTATCTTCTTCCCCACGTGAGTTAAGATTGATGCAGAGGTGACAGAATCATCACAGCCACTCACGCAAGTCTTCCTGGCTCCTATTACTTTCCTCTTATGAACTTTATTGATTTATAAGAAAGTAAGAAAATAGAAGCTGCAAAGGCATACACATCTAATACATGCCTACCTATAACAAAGTACCATCCCTCTCCATATATTTGTCTAATGTTCTTCTAAAGTTTCCTGTTGGGTTGACTCGCCACAGACAGTAATGGAAGTCCGTATCAAGATAGATAAATACAGTGAGACAGAGTACAAGTAGAGAACCCAACACTGTTGTGATATAGCTTTTGGTGCATACAGCAGCTTAAACTGAACCATCAATCTCATGCAAAATTTGAATGCTTTCCATCACAGCACCACAAAAGTATTGCGTTATATTGGTAATTATCTGACTGTTCTAATTTAGTGTATAGTTTTGAACGAAGCAAATATAATGTGTATTGAAATGGCTCTCTCGTTACTGTATTGTATTCATGATTTCGTGAGTAAGGGAAAGAGTGGCGCAGAGAGAGAGAGAGAGAGAGAGAGAGAGAGAGAGAGAGAGAGAGAGAGAGAGAGAGAGAGAGAGAGAGAGAGAGAGAGAGAGAGAGATGGGATACAAAATGAGAAATGTCTTTTGTCTCCAGTACGAATTGGATTTAGGGTTTTACTGAGCCTCTCCTGAACTGACTCAATCACAGCACCACAGCATTGAGGCACCACGGCACAGCATTACACAACCACACAACACAACACAGCATAACACACCACCATACAGTACAACACAACACCACACAGCATCACAGCACCACACACATCACGCAGAACATCATGGCATCACAGCACCTTTAATAACACCAGGCAGCATAACAGTTTCTCTTTTATACTGTAGCGGAAAAAAAATTAAAATAAATAAAAATATCTATCCCTTTATAGATACACATATACGATACGTTGACTGATAGATAAATAGACACATAGGTAACTTAATTACATATTATCCCCTTTCTCCTTTAAGTAATGATAAATATGACCTTTTTTTTATTTATTGATTGATTTTTTAGTACCCATTTAATTTGTCTGCCCTCTTAGTTAAAAGTGCAGTAAATATAATAAATAAATCTCGATCACCACTGACGTTTTGGCTTCAACTCAGATTCTCAGTTCGTAAACGGAGGATGAAAGTGCAAGATTTTGAAAAGTTGGCCAATAGTGAGCGTCGCGGGAAACGAAGGAGGAGGAGGAAGAAGAAGAAGAGGAGGAGAAGGAGGAGGAGGAGGAGGAGGAGGAGGAGGAGGAGGAGAAAGAGAAAGAGGAAGAGGAGCAGGAACAGAAGAAGAAGTCACACAAATCCGACTTATATGGAGAAGGGAGGAAGAAAGTCATACAAAATCCGCCTGAAAAGAAGAAGAAGAAAAAAAAAGAAGAAGAAAAAGTAGAAGAAGAAAAGTCACACCAATCCGCCTTAAAAGAAGAAAAAAGAAAGAAGAAAAGAAGAAGAAGAAGAAGTCACACAAATCTCCCAAAAAAAGGAAGAAAGTATGGAAAGAAATAGAAGAAGCAAGGAAGATAAGGGAGAAGGAAATAAATAAATGAAGAGGGACAGCAATCAAGGTAAAGGAGACGAAGGGAACAAGGAAGAATTGAAGGAAAGAAAGTAACGTGTGAGAGAGAGAGAGAGAGAGAGAGAGAGAGAGAGAGAGAAGAGAGAGAGACGAGAGAGGAGAGAGAGAGGAGAGAGAGAGAGAGTTTGCGAAGAAGTGAAAGAAGAGGAAAAGAACTGAATTGAACGGAAAGAGAAGAGAAAAAGTTTAGATAGAAGGACCTGATAGTGGTGGTGATGGTGGTGGTGGTGGTGGTGGTGGTGATGATGATGGTGAAAGTCAGCATTTTAGTGGTGATGGTAGAGGAGATTAAATTTTAGGTGATGCTCGTTAATTGTGGTGGTGGTGGTGGTGGTGGTGGTGGTGGTGGTGATGATGGTGGTCGAAGGAAGCTGTAGATTTATCGAATAGTGGTGGTGATGATGATGATGATGATGATGATGATGATGAAGGCTGATGGTGATGATGTTAGTAGACTGAGCTGGTGTTTATCGTGCAAATGATAGTAATGATGGTTATAGACAGACAGATAGATAGATAGATAGATAGGCAGATAGATAGATAGATAAATTTAATGGATGGATGGATGGATAGAGAGATAAATGGATAGAAAGACAAATAAATAGGTAAGATAGATAGATAGATAGATAGATAGATAATTAGATAAGTATGTTGATAGATACGAGTACATTGATGTACGATGTATTTTATTGCCAATTATTACAATGAATGAACAAATTATAGCACATATACATATATTAATCTAGTGCTGCTGCTGCTGGTGGGAGCTGATTGAAGAGGTGGTGGTGGTGGTGGCGGCAATGGTGGTGGTGGTGGTGGTGGTGTGGTGGTACTGGTCATGGTGGTGATGGTGGTGGTGGTGATGGCGGTGTGATGGTGGTAATTGGGATGGTGGCAGTAATAATGTAGTAGTAGTAGTAGTAGTCAGTAGTAGTAGTAGTAATTGGATCTCATAACATTTAATCTTTTATTTTCTAATGACTCATTTACATTATTTATTAACCTATCCAGTGTATCTTTATTTTATTTATTTATTTACTTATTCAGCTGAAAATCAATGAGTTCCTCTAAATTTTTCTGTCCTTTGTCGTTCTCCTTC
>NC_087175.1:20275892-20358392 GCF_035594125.1 Scylla paramamosain
AAACTATAAAAATAACGAAACTTGTTGGGTCCAACTCATGTAACTGTACTTTTCAATACATTAACTTCACTCTGATGTATCCAGTAAAAAAAAAAAAGACAGTAAATATGAACAGACTGAAAAAGAGAAAAATAAATAAATAAATAACATGAAAGCAAACTCATGTAGTACCATCCGATACCCAAAACTCTATTAATACACGCAGCACATCATCCTATCCTCCCTAAACCGTATTGAGACCAGGGACAATAATACAGCTTCCCTCAGCAGCATTACCTCACGCTGGATGCTGACTCCGAGTTCCTTGTCTGGTATAAATCTTGGGGACGTAAGAGGCAGTGGGCGGGACACTCGGGCGATTCGGAACTGTATCAAGAAGTCGTTAAATTGTTCCATTATACGTCAGGGCGTGTGTGGGTCAGCCCGTCCTCCATGCCCCTGCGATAGAGAGGCTGAAGAGAGAGAGAGATGGTGTGTAGTCGGAGTGATGCAGTGAGAATTTGGGGTTCAGTTCGGAGGACAGGACAGGAGTGATGTGTTGAGTTCTTGATAGATGGCTAATCAAAACAGGGAGACAGTGCGGGTCTTGGCTGCGCTGTCCTTGTTTGTGGCGAAGGGAAGGGGAAGGAGAAGGAAAGCAGGAGAGAAAGAGATAAGATGAGACAGTTGAAGATTTTATCACTAGTATTAGCTCATGATTGATAAGGTGCAGGGTTTTCAAGATATATACTAGTTAGTCTCTCTGAAGCAAATAGCTTTTTAGCCCTAGGGGTTGAACTATTACAAAATATAAAATAAATGCAAAATAAAGCTGGCAGGGAATGAGGGAAGGAAAGCAGAAGAAAAGGAGAAATATGATCAAGAAAAAGGGAAAGGAGAGCAGGAGAGAAAGAAGAAAGATGGCAGAGAAAAGGAAAAGGAAAGCAGGAAGGAGGAAAGACGAGAGAGAACAGCTAATTTCATTGCGCTGGTCGTAAAATGTAACAAGACGATATTTTTTTTATTGTCCATGTGAGGGATTTAAGTTCCAGTCTTGGGAGGAAAGATTGCATTTCCCAAAGAGTGTGTCGGGGTGGAAGGAACGGAAACTAGATCTCTGGAGCGCTGGAAATCTCTGATCATTCATATATCAACAATGGAAATCAAGAAAAATCCAATTTGCTTTGAATTCTTTTATATTCTGTATTCTGTATCACGTCAGAATTCCCTTATTTTCGTATATCAACTAAATAACGAACTGGATTCAATCCCTTGTCAGCCGAGGCCTCTGTGGCGTGGCTTTTAAAAACAGGAGTGTTTGTCTTGCGGGGAAAAGAAGATTAACTATTCCTGCCGTAATAGCAACATGGGAGGCGCCACAAAGGAAAGCAAAGGAAGACCAAACAGCGGCAGACCTGTTGGCCATGACGAGGCTATTTGTGATAAGGGTAATAAATAAAAAATAAATAAATAAATAAATAAAAAACTGAAATGAACACAAACGAAGAACAAACCGCAGCAGACTAAGTAATCGTTCATGAGTTTGTTTGTGATAAGCACAGATGAACACAAAGGAAGAACAAACAGTAGCAGACCTATTAGCAGTTAGGAAGCTTTTGATAAGTTAAAACATTAAAATACGAGAAAGAAAATAGCAAAATTAAGAAATACATGAAAACAAAGGAAGAACAAGCAGTATTAGAACTATTAGTCATCACGCGGTAGTTTATGGTAATCAACACACACACACACACACACACGAGAGAGAGAGAGAGAGAGAGAGAGAGAGAGAGAGAGAGAGAGAGAGAGAGAGAGAGAGAGAGACCACAAATCAAGTAGAGAAAATCACGTGGGGAGATTAACCAGCGCGAGACAATAATCCTCAGCAGTGGCGGGGAGTGTTGCTAAAAGCCTTAATTGTTCCATCGCCCCTCCCCCCTCTCTCTCTCTCTCTCTCTCTCTCTCTCTCTCTCTCTCTCTCTCTCTCTCTCTCTCTCTCTCTCTCTCTCTCTCTCTCTCTCTCTTCCTCCTCCTCCTCCTCCTCCTCCTCCTCCTCCGGCTGCCGTGTAAGAGAGCGAGTGTATAACATGGCACAGAAAGAAGAAGTGCTTGGAAAAAGAGGTTCAGAAAGGAAACTTACAGAAAAAAAATAAAAATGTGTTCTGCAGATACGCAAGAAAAAAGTGACAAGAAAAGAGGAATTGGAGGAAAAAAGGCCTTAGGGAAAAGTAATTGAATAAAAACAGGGAAGGAAAAAATGTTACTAAAAAAGTACATAGGGAGAAACAAAAAAAATAAAAGTAAAAAAGGCATTAGAAAAGGTGTGGAATGTGCCAAGGGAAGAAAAGGGCTTAGAAAAGATGTACAAAATTAAAAGTCACAGGGAAAAATATTTAAAAAAAAATTGCTGTAGAAGTGGCTCATGAAAAGTCACAGGAAAGAAAAAAAAACAAGGATAAATCCCTATAGAAAAAAAAAAAAATAGAAGAATAAAAAATTGGAAAAGTCACAGAGAGAAAAGGAACCTGAAAAATACATTGAAAGAAGTTACTGGGAAAAAAAAAACAACGGAAGACAAAGGCACTGGGAAAAAGATACACAAAAGCTTCAGGAAAAAAAAATATGAGGAAAAAAAGCTTCAGGAAAGAAGTGAAAAGAAAAAGCATAAGAAAAAGCGCCGGAAAGGCAAACACACACACACACACACACACACACACACACACACACACACACACACACACACACACACACACACACACACACACACACACACACACACAATAATACTTAAAAATGCACAAGGAAAAATATACTGCATAACAAAAATGCCGCAGAAAAAAAGAGGTGGGATAAAATTCACAGAGAAAAAAAAAGTATAGAAAAAAGTGGAGAAGAAGAAAAAAAAAAAGGAAACAAAATGGCGTCTTTCTGAATAAAAAAAAAAAAAAAATGGAAAGTTTGAAAAGCTTATAAGTTGTTCTAAAAAGTTTGCAGCTTAAAACTTCCCAAGAGAACCTAAACTAACTAAATCACTGCCCGTAACATAACATTGTCCATATATATTCCATTTTCTTTCAAGCCATTTATGACACTGATGACATTTCTGATATCTCTCTCAGTAACAATTTTTCTTTTTTTTTTTCAGGGTTCCAAAGTTTGTGACATTCCCTGGTTATTTTCGTTTCTGTGGCATTTGTTCCTGTGACATTTTTTCTCGTGTCCAAAACTTGTGACATTTATGAACGGTCCTTCCTTGTGACATCCAGTGTTGCATTTCCTGGTGGCATTTAGTCCAAGTGTTGATGCAATCGGCGTCTGTCTGTACTGAGGCTGCAAGGTTTACTTCATTTCAAGAGAGGAGGAAGAGAAAGCAAGAGAAAAGTATCAAGACACCTTAGAAACAAAAACTGTTGTAAGTTGGTCACCTCCTTCATTGCTGTTGGACCACGGCTTCGACTATGATTTGTACTTTTTGTCATTTTATTTATTTATTTATTTATTTATTTATTTTTGTACATTTCATTCATTGTATTCTATTATTTTTAAAAACCATTTTGTAAAATTTTTGTATTTTAACTTTTCATTAGAAACCTTTATCATAATAATTTTAGTCTGCTACTTTGTATTATTTTGACGCAACTGTACAAAATTAATCTACTCCCCTGTGAAAATAAAATGAATTGAATTGATGAGAGGAAGCAACAGTCTTCGGAGCTTTCTCTTTTACATGCAGTGTATACAAAATGTACAAAGACGCGACGCAGGGTATGAGGTGAATCTGAATCTCTTGACCACTCTCCCACTCTGATGTTATCGTGTAATGGAACTGCGTAAACACTTCAGACTGTGTTGACGATATGTCTTGCCCTTTAAGGAATCCAATATCCTGAGTTTTTGCTGCCACATCCACCTCCGCAGACTCAGCTTGTTTTGCCTGCCACATCCCGCTATGCATGACCCCTCTTGTTAAATTTCACAAGTGTCGTTCGTCGCATATTGATGAGTATGAAACAAACACAATAATGCCTAACGTTTCTGCTTATTTTTTTTTGTTTTCTTTTTTTTAGCAACGCTTTGTGTGAGCTTTTCTTATATATATATATATATATATATATATATATATATATATATATATATATATATATATATATATATATATATATATATATATATATATATATACATATATATATATATATATATATATATATATATATATATATATATATATATATATATATATATATATATATATATATATATATATATATAAAATTAGAGGGAAAGTGTCTTGAAACCTTCCTCTTGAAAGAGTTCAAGTCATAGTAGGGAGGAAATGCAGAAGCAGGCAGGGAGATCTAAGGTTTATTAGAGAAAGGGATGAATGACTGAGAATATTAGTTAATTCTTGCATTAGAGTGGTAGACAGAATAGGTGAGAGAAACAAGAGTCTCGTTTTCCTCTTTTATTTTTATTTTTTTACGAGGAAACATTCTCTGGAGATTTTCTTTTGTTTCTATTGTTGGTTTAATCTCAAACAAATTTTTCCATTTTGTTTTATCTTGCAATCTAAATATATGTATTGCTTATTGTTTCCCTTATATATTCTCTCTCTCTCTCTCTCTCTCTCTCTCTCTCTCTCTCTCTCTCTCTCTCTCTCTCTCTCTCTCTCTCTCTCTCTCTCTCTCTCTCTCTCTCTCTCTCTCTCTCTCTCTCTCTCTCTCTCTCTCTTTTTTCAAACAAATATTCTTTAGTATCCTGTTCTTTGTAAGATTGTTGTAATATTAAAATTACCTTTCTTTTTTTCTTCATATGATAAAAAAAATATATGTATTGCCTTTTATCTCATTTTTTATTATTATTATTTTTTTCAGAAATGTTCCCCAGTAATTTCCTCTTCTTTGTATAGTTGTCGTAATCTCAAACTTCTGTTTTGCTTTCTTGTTTTTCTTTTTTTTCTTATATTTCAAAATGTGTTGCTTGTCTTTTATTTCTTTAATGCCTTTTTCCAATAACAGCCTGCTCTTTGTCTCATTTGCTTTCTTTATTTGTCTCTTATAATACAAAATGTATGTACTGGCTTTTTATTTCGTCTATTTCTTTTTTTTTTTACAAGTATTCTCTCTTCTGTATGGTTGGTTGTAAACTCTTTTGCTTTCCGCTTCTAAAATATTAGTATTGTCTTTTTGTTTCGTCCGTATTCTCTTTATGAAAGAAGTATTCTCCTCTTTAGAATGCTTGTAAATTGTTGCTTTCTTTTTCTCTCATAGTTCATAATATACGTGTTTTCCTTTTGTTTCGTCCATGTTCTTATTTCAAAACAAGTATTCTTTTCTTTCCCGTTTGGTTTACTGTTAACTATTTTGCTTTCCTTTTCTCTAATAATTCAAAATACACGACCTATCTTTGTTTTGTTCATATTTTAATTTATAAAGCAGTGTTCTCCTTGCTTCTGTATGCTTCATTGTATACTCATGTTTCCCTTACATTTTTAATCTTTGTTTTGTCTATATTCTCATTTCGAAACAAGTATTATTATTTATCTTGCACTTTGTTATAAACTTCTGCTCTTCTTATATATTCTTTTATAATTCGAAATATAGGTACTATCTTTATTTCGTCCGTATTCTTATTTCTTAGCTCCAAAATATATGTACTGTCTTATTGCTTCCTCCATTTTCTCATTTCAAAAGTATTCTCATTTTTTTTTTTTTTTCTTGTAAACTTTTCGCGTCCTCATATTTTCTTTTATAATTCAAAATATATATACTGCCTTTGTTTCGCCCGTATTCTTATTTGTAAGCTCCAGAAAACTGCCTTACTGTTTCATCCATTTCCTCATTTCAAAACAAGTATTCTCCTCTCGTGTATGGTTATCGCAATCCTTAAGTCCTCTCTTTCTCTCCCCGGCGCCGCGAGCGAGCCCCGCAAGCAGTGTGGCGTGAATGAGGGACACGTTTCCTTGTCGATCTCCCCGCTTCATATTCCTGAGTAGCAAATCCTGCCTGGGAGCGGCCAGCTGGGGCTCCGGCCACTCACTCCGGCGATAATTAAAGTCAGACCGTCCGGATGAAAAGGGATTACTCTCCCCGCCGCCTCTGACTTTTTTTTTTTTTTTTTTCTATGAGCTCCATCCCTCTCTCCCTCTCCAGAGCCTTGCCAGGAGAATTAGCTTGAGGAAGAGGAAGTGGCCGACGACGCTGACTTGTTCTCGCCTCACGTCACCACTCAGACCTGTTTTTATTATTATTTTTTATTCATTTGTTTTATTATTTTTCTACTTGTTGACGAGATGTTGTTGACTTGTTCTCGCCCCATGTCACCACTCAGGCTTATTGTCTTTTATTAGTTTGTTTATTAAGCTTCTCTGTCGGGAAGAAAAACTGAAAAATGGAAAAACAACACCAAGAACAAGAACAAGTAGGAGAAATAAGATGAAATAAACGAAAGTGAAAGAAAAGAAGGAAGTTGAGTAACATCAACAAAAAATACAAGAACGAGAAAAAAAGAAAAAGAATATAAAGAAAGAAAAAAGAAAAGAAGGAAAGAAAGAAAAAAGAAAAGAAGGAAAGAAAGAAAATATGAAAAAAGAAAAGAAGGAAGGAGAACAACAACCAAGTCACTGCAGTCACGTAAAGCCGTTCACTTGAAATACATATCACTTCCATTACCTAACCTTTCTGCAACGATCTGTGGTATTTGTTTGGCGAGGAAGCAAGGAAATAACATTCAGTGATCAGTAATGAATCATGCAGCAACCACAGAGTTAATTCCACGTGTGAAACATTAATGAGGTTCAGCGGAGTGAGTGCAGTGTTCAGGAGCCTATGGTGGTCAGCTGGTCTGTTAAGTTGATAATGCTCTTACGTTTGTAGTATTCTCTGTGGACGCCAGTGAGGGATTTAAAGGGTAATTCGCCGCTACACCGTGGTCATATGGCGCCGCTGCAAAATGTGGGGTTTAATGGAAATTGCCTTAATCAATTTCCAGATGTCGACTGTTTATTTCTGAGCCAAAAAAAAAAAAAAAAAAAAAAAAAAAAAAAAAGAAAAACGCTTTTCCGTAAGTTGAACAATGAAGGGATGGCTAGAGAAATGAATGAACTGAATGAATCTAAACCTACTCTAATCTAACGTAACCTAACTCTCAAAATGTTAAAGGCAACTAAATTTGTGATACGGTAAGATAGTGATAATGATAGTAATAAAATTGTGGTAGGGTAAAACAGTAATAGTAGTAACGGAGTTGGGTTAGAGCAAAATTAGTCATAGTAGTAACAAGAGTATGGTAGAATAAAATTGTTATAATAATAGTAACATAATTGTGGTAGGGTGAACTAATAGTAATAGTAGTAACACAATTGTGGTAGCTTAAAAAAGAAGGTGGCAAGACATGAAAGTAAGTTGAATTGAGACTAAATACATCGATTAGGAGAAGGAATGGAAAGATTATAAGGCGAAGTAGCGGAAATTTTGGAGTCGGAGAAAAATCATGAGTGATTTTTGTGATGATATTAGTTAAAGAAAAAAAAATATCATGAGGCTTAAATTGAAAGATAGGAAAGCTTAAAAGAATTAACACGAATTTGAAATAGTCCAGAGGAAAAATCAGTATGAGGAATTTCGATTTTTTGATACACCTTAATGAAAAATAAAACTTCATAAAAAAAAATGTGAATTAGATTCGAAGAATGGAAAGTATACGAATTAAGACTAAGTTTGAAAAGTCCTAAAAAGATGTGAACTATTTTGACTTCCTGATGAAATTATTGGAAAAAAAAAAGTTACAAGAAAATTTAACAGAAATTGAATGTCCTGAGAAGAAAAAAATGTAGTAGGTGTGAGTGATTTTCTAATTATGGAAACGAAAAAAAAAATAGTAACATATGGCCTAAAAAAAAAATATATATAAGAAGAGTTAACAGAACTTTGAATTGACCTAAGAATTTATTTTTTCTAAGAGGGGCACTGGCCTAAGGTTACAAAAAAAAAAATAAATAAATAAAATAAAATAAATAAATAATAAGGCCCTCTGAGGTGCCAATCCATAGGAAAGTGCCAAAAGGATTATCTAAATTTGGAGAAATGTCTTGAAACCTCCCTCATGAAACACTTCACGTATGGATAGGAGATAATCACTTTTCTAACCACATTAATATAAAAAGAAAAAAACAACAACACTCAGCTTTACAATACAAAATAAGAAAATTATAAGGCCTGGAACTTTAAAGTCTCTTATTCTTTCATTTCATTACTTTATTCCCATTACATTTCTTACCCAGTAGTAGAAATTGATAGGATTTTTAAAGATGTTTTCACGATTTTAATGACAGTTCAACACCATCAGTGGGATAAAGCACCCATGAGAACCCGACTAACGATCTCTTTGGCTTTTAAAAATAAGGAAAGACCAAAGCGTTTTATAATAAAGGACTAAACGCCTGCTGAGAAAGTGCAACAGTAGCGAAAAAAAAAATGTATGATACGTGACTAAATAAAATAGACAAAGCATGAGGACAAAGAGGAGGAGGAAGAGAAGAAGGAGGAAGAAGAAAAATATGATAAAAGGATAAGAGAAAATTGCGGTTTATGAAGAGTGATTTCATGATTCTAGGGACACTTTAAAAGAACTCTGCACAATTAATGATGTAAAACATCCACGAGAACCCGACCAACGATCTCTGTGGCCTTTGAAGACAACGAAATGAGTGAACAAAGCGTTTCAGAGCAAGAATAGTATAAGTAACATATATCAGTAGAATTCTGAAAGTCGTTTACATAATTCTAGTGACAGCTAAACAAGAAATATGCGCCATGAATTGGATAAAAATACCATAACAATCCGACTAACGATCTCTGTGGCCTTTGAAAACAACTCCAGTGAGAGAGCAAGCAAAGCGTTTCGCAGTAATGGACGAAAAAAAAGACTCGTACGTAAGAAAGAACACCTGAACGTGACTGACCTCCTGGCGACAGTAGCGAGGAAACAATATACGCGATGGACTCACGAAATGGAGGGATGATAAGAAGAATGACCAGAAGTTTGATGAAAGAGTTCCAGGAAGAATAGTAAGTGAGTGAGTTGGGAAAAGTTGCGAGGTGGAGCCGTCGCCTCTCTGCGTGTCTTGTGTTGTGCCGCCCTGAGGGACGCTCGCTCGCTGCCTGGGATGGGAGCATAAAGGACTGTCGTGAGAAAAAGGTAATTGAAAGAGAAATTGCTGAGTAAAATTTATGCAATACTTTTTTTTAAACATGGCGAGGAAACTGGCCAAGGAAAAAGTGGGAGAAAGAAATGGAGGGAGGGAAAGCCTGCTGAATTTTCTACTTCCACGCACACACCCTCTTTAAAAGGGGGAGTTGGGGGGGGGGGGTGGAACTAAGAATTAATTAAAGGTTCGACAGTTTACTTCCATAACTGTCTTGATACTTGGTGCAGGACGCTCTTCATAAATTATACCGGATTAGAATTAGTAGATATTATTGACCACTTATTGAAAAAGTATACATCAGGACATCAAACATCATACATCAGAACACACACACAAAAAAAAAAAAAAATAATAATAATAATAAATAAATAAAATAAGGAACCCTGCAAGAAGTCATCAGGTCTACACGTGGCAGTCCCTCCCTGAAACATTACAAGTAAAAATATTAACCCTTTCACTGCGGTATGCAACAATTCACAACACTAAAATCAATGTATGGAGTATTTATAAGCATCTGCAAAGAAAAAAAAAGTGATAAAAAGAATAGATTTGCGACTTCTGGACAGTACAATGTTTGGAGGTGGCTGTAGAACAAGAAAAGATTGCAGAGGGGTTGGGAATTAAGGAAAGATGTGTCAAATACCAGTGAAAGGGTTAATAGTCCATATATATATTAGTATTTAGAGTAGTCTTTCTTAAGGTCGAATCATGCATGCAAAGGCTTTGACACAGGTAAGACACAAAAGACAAAACTTACCGTGACGAAGACTTAAGAAGATATAAATAAGCATTGAAAGCAGAAACATTAATTATTTAGCGTCACTTGACAAACATTTAAGGTCAAAACATGTATAAGAAAAAGAAGTCATTAATGATACAAACAAATGAACAAATACGCTACAATGAACACTTAATACAATACAACACAAACGCATAAGAAAAAAGAAGTAAGAAATTTTATAAATACAAACGTGGGTATTATTAAACGCTTTTGACATTTTTTTTTTTTTATTAACCATTACCAAATACCACAAATTATTACTCATAGTATCTCTTATGTTTGTCTTTCCCCTGCTTGCTTATTCTGTCTTTCCCACAAGGGGTGACCCAGACAAAGCAACACACACACACACACACACACACACTCTTAGTCCCCGTCCCTCCCTAGTAATGTTATAAAATCTCTAAACGCTTGAAAATCCCAGTAACTTCCACAAGAGCACTTTAAAACACAAGACACAGAAGTAACTTCCTCTATAACCTCTTGAGATACGACACCAAAACGCTTGAAAATCAGGTCCTTTAAATGAAGAAACAAGAGTCATTATGTGTGGTGATGACGTGGCAGGTGACAGGCGGTGAAGGTGGTGGAGTCTCACGGTCGTCAGGGTGATGTGCGTGTAGAGGTGAGCGCGGGAGCGAGGCAGGGAAAGGTAAATGTGGCGCAGCGAAATGAGTTGAATGCAGGTGTGAAAAACTGATGTTATTATTTTCCATTAATGAAGTTAAGCCTGATTTTTAGTGAGAGAGAGAGAGAGAGAGAGAGAGAGAGAGAGAGAGAGAGAGAGAGAGAGAGAGAGAGAGAGAGACGCAGGTAGGCATATATATGATAAGGAGGATGGCAATAATAATAATAATAATAATAATAATAATAATAATAATAATAATAATAATTAATAATAATAATAATAACAATTAGAATTTGAACCACTATAGAACACCTACTTCTGTTCCGTTTGAAAAATCCTTACACGCTTGTAAATAAATCTGTACTCCAACATCCGCCCCCCCCCCCCCACACACACACACACACACCATACATGTCATACAAAAAGTTGACACAAATAGCTGTCGTTTCGTTTCCCGTGTAAAATAAATATCCATTGAATTTCGTATTAGAGTTGACGTCAAAAGGAGTGTATTTTTTTTTTTTAACTCTCATTGGCTCCCGGTGACCACGTTTGAGGATCGGTGGGAAGTATTAGTAATAGAAATAAAAAAAAATGTATATATGAAAAGTTAGTTGTGTTGAGCTGTAGTGAGTTGACGCAAAATAGAAACACGCTACACTAGACGCAGTGGCCATGCAACACTAGAGGTGAAATATTGTTGTAAAAAATGCAGTGGCTATTTAGTGTGACTGTGTGAGTGTGTGTGTGTGTGTGTGTGTGTGTGTGTGTGTTATGTAGTGTTACGTTGTGAATTGCGTATTTGTGTTGAAGTGCTGTATTGTTATGCTGTGACCTGTGTTGTGTTTGTCTTGTAGTCTTGTGTTGTGAATTGCGTTGTAATGTATTTTTTATAGTTTATTTTAGTTTGTGTTTTGTGTTTTATTTGTGTGTTAAAGCTTTGTGTGTGTTGTTTGGTAGGTTTATCGTGGAAAGTTTGGTGTGTTACATGTCTTTGGCGAAAATTTGTGTGTTTGTGTTGTATGTTTGTTATATTGTGTGTTGAAAGTTTGTATGTGATGTATGCCTGTGATGAAGGTGTGTGTGTGTGTGTGTGTGTGTGTGTGTGTGTGTGTGTGTGTGTGTGTGTGTGTGTGTGTGTGTGTGTGTGTGTGTGAGTGAGTTGTATGTTTGTATTACATTGTGTGCTCCATGCCAGTATCCGTGTCTGGCTTCACAAAACCAGGCAAAATCCGGTTATCTAACTTGCCATTGCATTTTTATTTTCACAATCATGAATGTTCATTTCCTTAACTTGTTCACTGTTCACTTTCACAACGCTTCAAATTCATGTTTCCTTTACTTGTCAACTCGCTGTTCATTTCCACAACCTCACAGACTCTTTCTCGTAATTAATTATTCAGATGACCTTCTTGTTTATTTGTTCATTGTTCTCTCCCACAACACAGTTTTTCCCTTTGCTCACTGTTTCACACACACATCACACAGTTTTCCTCTTTGTTCACTCTTCACTCACACACCGCACACACTCTCGTTTTCAGCAGGAACCGAGGAACCCCATCATCATTATGCAGCTTTTCACGTCACGCCTCACGCACTTTGAAAGGCCAAACTTAGCGTGCTTTCATCCTTACCTTTTATCTCGTCTAATCAAAGCTTCGCCATTCAGCTTTTGAGTGAAATGCATTAAGTTTATCACCAAAAATCCCTCTATTAAAATCCCTACCATTTTTTCTTTAGCACCAATATCACTAGGAGCAGTGCCATTAACCGCCACCGTCACCACTATCACCACTATCACCACTGTTACTAGCAACGTAATTTTAACACAACCACTGTCATTAACTACACTAGCATCACCACTAACACACTACCATCGTCACCACACCGTTGACATCACAAACACAGTAATAGTAGTAGTATAGTAGTAGTAGTAGTAGTAGTAGTAATAGTAGTAGTAGTAATAGTAATAGTAGTAGTAGTAATAGTAGTATTAATATTAGTATAATGTCTCATATAAACTGGCGAAGCTTATAATAGCAGTAGTAGTAGTAGTAGTAGTGGTAGCTTATTGACACACACACACACACACACACACACACCCCCCATCATTACCACCACCACCACCACGACCATCACCACCACAAAAACCGTCACAAATGGCCTTTTAGCGAATCACTCCATCGATCTAATTGGCAATCACGTCAATTTTTCCCACTAGCATCCAACACACGAGCGGCGGGAAGAGCATCGCGGGGCATCGAGTAACAAGAATTACGTTTATCACTTTTCAATTAATTTTCCAGCTTAATGCGTCATCCTGTGTTACATTGACTGGTGCTGGAAACATTTAGCGCTGGTAATGGATGAGAATTGTATTGAATCTTCGTGTTTTAGGGAAGGGGAAGGGTGGGTTTGAGGTTGAGGAGAGGGAAGGGGGTGAGTGTGTTGGGGGAGGGAGGGGGTGTTGGGGGAGGGAGGGGGTGTTGGAAGGAGTGCACGGTCAGGTTATGTGTAAGATGAAAGATTTTATATTGCTGTGTGTTTCCAGTTTCCTCCTGACTTCTGCCTTGTTTCCTGTGCTCGTTTCTTTATTTTATTGTTTTATTATTTAATTGTCCCTTTCGTTTTTTTTTTTTTTGTTTCATTATGTTTTGCTTCTGGTTTATTTCATTCTCTTAGTGTTTCATCTAGTTTTTATTCCCATTCTCATCTTTTTTTTTATTCCTTCCGTAATTCTCTCTTTTCATCTTGTATCCGTTTCTTTATTTTGTTGGTTTGATATTTTCGTTTTTCTTTTTTCCTCTCCATCATGTTTTCTTCCTTGTTTATTGTTTATTTGCCTCTTGTTTTGCCTTTCTTTTCTCTTTACGCGCTTTCTCTCTCTTCAATTTCACCTCATCTTTTTTTTTATTTTTTTATTTCTTGTTTTACTTCATATCTTTGTTCATCCATCATGTGGAGTGTTTATACATTTACTGCGTTGCAACAAAACAAAAGGATGAATTTAAAGCGAACTCAAAACCACGTGAGAATTGATAAGGACAGAATAAGAAAGAATAAGGAGTGTGTTTTTTTAATATGAGTGTAGAAAGGAAAGGTAGGCTGAAGACGTGAAATGCTGAATGTGAGAGAGAGAGAGAGAGAGAGAGAGAGAGAGAGAGAGAGAGAGAGAGAGAGAGAGAGACAGAGAGAGAGAGAGAGGGGGGGGGAGGGGGGGAATGAAAAAGTGGTACATGACTGAAACTTGTGACGATGAGTGACATGGGAAAACAAGAAGAAAAGAAGAAAGGAAGGAAGAGAGAAACAGACTAAAAAACAAGGAAGGACAAAAGCGAAATTACTGTTAAGAATATAGAAATAAGAAGAAGAAAGGACATAAAAGAACAAAGGAATATAGGGACGGAGGAAAACAACAAAATTCAGAGAACTGTAAGAAGAAAAAGCCGAAGAAGAAAATAGGAAGAAAAAACATAAAAAAAAAATAACAAATCATACGACAGAACAGAATGTATATAGAGAAGAGAAGAACCAAACAACACAACAAAAGAAATGCAACAAAGAAAAGAACTGAAAAAAAAGAAGAAAAGAACTTACAGAAAAGATAAAAGACGTGATTGATGACAGAACTAAACGAGCCTGTCCTTGATGGAAAGAGAGAGAGAGAGAGAGAGAGAGAGAGGAGAGAGAGAGAGAGAGAGAGAGAGAGAGGAGAGAGAGAGAGAGAGAGAGAGAGAGAGAGAGAGAGAGAGAGAGAGAGAGCATGGTAATAATATAACAAAGAAAAAAAGTCCATATATATATATCATAGCATACATATACCATTCAATTATGTTAGGTTAGATCTGAGGTCTGTTAAGGTGTTACGTAATTCTCCTACCTCTCTCCATCTCACTCGCAATATATATATATACAAGGAACAGTCAGCGTTAAGGGTTACAAAAGGAAGTGCTAGTTTTGAATGCAGTGTTCTTTCAGGAATATAGTAATACTGTTCTGGTATTGTGCTGTTTAATTGGTATTATGTGCAGTGTTCAATGTCATCTGTGCTCCCTCTCGGCTTCTGGCTAGCGATGAATGATGAGTGAGGCAATTGAGGCTTCTGTCATAATTAAGACTTGGGCTGCGTGACTGAGTGGTGACCGGCTGACTGATTGGCTGGCTGACTGAATGACTGGTTATAGTGATGGTTAGGGAATGGGAAGGGTGCGATGTGACTGACTCATTCTCTCTCTCTCTCTCTCTCTCTCTCTCTCTCTCTCTCTCTCTCTCTCTCTCTCTCTCTCTCTCTCTCTCTCTCTCTCTCTCTGTTTTTGACGCCTCTGATTCATCATATTTTGCAAAAAGTGTTCTTTGTTTTCTTTATTTTTTCTATTTTTTTTTTTAACTTTCTTCCATTATGAATGTTTTCTGATCTGGAGAGAGAGAGAGAGAGAGAGGAGAGAGAGGAGAGAGAGAGAGAGAGAGAGAGAGAGAGAGAGAGAGAGAGAGAGAAACACAAAAATACATTTATTATCATTACCACCACCACCACCACCACCACCACAACACCGTCACGCCAAAAGGGATCCGGAGCCGATAATAAACACCAGATTCCAAGACTAAGAGCAGCAGTATGTATTCCAATCCCTCATCGGTTTCCAATATTTAGTGTTTGCCGACAAGCAGAGGGGATCGAACTTCGTCCCTTGATGATTGTTACTGATGAGCCGAGGGAGGAAAAAGTCGTGTTTGCCTTTTTCTGCCTTGTTTTTCCTGTCTTCCCTACTTTTTTCATCTTTTATTTATTTTTTTTCTTTATTCCGTGTCTTCTTCCTTTTCTCTTCTTTCGTTCTGCTTTTTTTTCTTCTTTTTCTCGTTTCTTCTTTTTTTTTTGCTCACTTCGTTTTTTTTTCTGACTTTTTCCTTTTTTCTTACTTTATTCTTTTTTTCCTGTTGCATTTTGTGTTTATTTTATCTTCCTTTCTTTCGTTCGTGCTTTTTTTTCCAATTTTCTTTTTCTCAGTTCATACATTTTTATTTTTCATTTTTCTTATCTTTTATCGCCTTTTCCTGCTTTCTTTTTTTTTTTCAGTTCATGCCATCTTCCGTCTTTCTTCTTCTTCTTCTTCCTCATTTCCTCTTCCTTTTTCTTCTTACTTCTTATTTTCCCTTCTCTCATTTCTCTTCTTCATCTCATGCCTTCCTTCTTTCCCTAATTTGTTTCTTTCCTCATTTCTTCTTTCCCTTTTTCCACAATTCTTAACTTCTTTTCTTTGTTTCATTCGTTCTCTCCTTTCTCTTGCTCAGTATATTTCATCTTCCATCTTTCCTCCTTTCTTGTTTCTTTATTTCCTCCTTTTCCCTTCGCTCAATTCATATATATTTCTTTCGCGTACGGTGGTTAGAAAGGAACAAGAAAGAGTGGAGATGAAGAGGGTGGAGAAAAATAAGGAAAAGGAGAGATTACGTGTGTATGAGCAGTAATGAGGTTGAAGGAAAAGAAAAAGGGAATAGAGAGGAGATGAAAGGAAAGGGGAGGAGTGAGAGAGGGAAAAAGGAGTGTGAAGGAGAGAAAACAGGAAAGAGAGAGGATGAATAAGGTAAGGGAAAGTGAAGAAGGGAATAAGAATATATATGGATTATGAAGGCAAAAGAGGAAGGAGAGTAAAGAGGGGAGAAGAGTAAAGGAGAGCAAAAGGAAAGTTAGAAGGGACAAAAAGAAAATGAGATGAGTAGAATGAGGGAAAATAAAGGAGAAAAAGACTTGGTGGGTATGAGAAAAAATTAAAGATGAAAGAAGTATTGGAAGGGAAAAAGGAAAAAGAAAAAGAGAGACAGACTTGTTGGTGAAGTGAAGGAAAGTGAAGGAAGGGAGAAATTAGGAAGGTGTAAGAAAAGTGAAGGGAGAGAGGTTAGAGAGGGAAAGCTGAGAGAGAAGAAGGAAAGGACGAGAGAGAAAACGAGGGAACGAGAAGAAATATCCGGAGAGAATTCTGAAAGGGGTGAAGGAGGGAAGGAAGAAGAGGCGGAAGTGACGGATGTATTGGTGGAGGCGATGCGAAGACGAAAGGAAGGGAGAAAGATGGGGGAAGTGAGAAAGGGGTGGAAAAGGGAGAGGAAGAAGGGAGACTGGTGGAGTAAGATGGAAGGGGAAGAGTGGAGGAGAGGGATGCGTGAGGGAAGGGTGGATGAGAGAGAACAGAAGCAAGAGAGTGGGAGAGAAAAGC
Organism: Scylla paramamosain; assembly: GCF_035594125.1. Lineage (NCBI taxonomy): Eukaryota > Metazoa > Arthropoda > Malacostraca > Decapoda > Portunidae > Scylla > Scylla paramamosain. The sequence continues at coordinate 20,292,698 of NC_087175.1, forward strand.
GCGTGAGGAAAGGGAGGAAGAGGGAGAAGGAAATGGATGAATAGATGCGAAAACAAGAACTGGGAGGGGTAGGTGGGGAGGAGCCTTTGTCTTTACTATCTTGCATCTCTTTATATTACACAGTGATTAGATAATGAAACTTATGACTAACAGCCTTGTAAGGACCAACAAGTTTCTCACTGTTTTTTTCTTTCCATAGTGGACCTGTGTGTGTGTGTGTGTGTGTGTGTGTGTGTGTGTGTGTGTGTGTGTGTGTGTGTGTTGATATCAAGGCAGTATATTATATGGGCTACAGATGCATAATATATTTGTGTATAATGGGTAATGGGATTATTATGTATTGTTTTCAGGTTCTACTTAAATTGATTATAGTGTGTGGAATTGCTGTGATCAGTTAAAATATCTATCTGTCCATCTATCTATGTATGTATCTATCTATGTATCTTTATCCACCTATCGCTTTATCTATCAGAGAGAGAGAGAGAGAGAGAGAGAGAGAGAGAGAGAGAGAGAGAGAGAGAGAGAGAGAGAGAGAGAGAGAGAGAACGATGTGTGGTTCTTAAGAGGTGAAGGGTTTTTGGAGTAAAGCCAAGAGAGACTACTTAGAGAAGAGTGTGGACGGAAGCTGTGAGTTATGGGTCAGAAGGTGCAGGGGCGGCGGGCTGACCATCACAAGCCTGACCCACTGAGAGACCAAGGGAGTACGGTCAAGTATAATCTGTAACCTAAATCTTGTCTTTGCTTTAGTATCGAGAGGAAGACAATGCAATGGAGAGTTAGGAATTTGCAAAGAATGGGAAGAAAAGAGACGTCAAGAAATCATGAGGAAAGGAGATAAGAATAAGAGGAAGGAAGGGATTTGCTTTGAATTGAGCAAGGGAAAGATAAAAGGAAATAAAAAGAGCGAAAAAAAATCAGAAGAATTAGGCATGAGTTGAGCAAGGGAAAAGAGAAAAGAGAAGAAAAGGAGGAAAAAGGGGATTTAGTTTGAATCGAGTAAAGTAGGAAAGAAGAGAAGAGAAGAGAAAAGGAGGAAAATGGAAAAGGAGAGAAGAAAAGAGGAAAGAGGGAATTAACCATGAACTGACCAAAGGAAAAGAGGAAAAGTGACAAGAAAAAAAGGAGAGAATGAAAAAAGTATGAGCTGACTAAGGGAAAAGAGAAAAGAAAAGAGTAGAAATAGTGGAGAAGAAAATAAGCACGAATTGAGCAAAGGAAAGGATGAAAGGAGAGAAGATAAAGAGAAAAGAGAGAAAAGGGAGAGAGAGTGAAATGGATAGATGGACTTAAAGAATTTGCAAAGGATAGAAATAGAAATGAGATGAAAGAATGTACTGAAGTAAAGTTGGTAATAATGGTAGGAATAGAAGGAGATGCAATAAACATGAATAATTAGAGAAGAGTCATGAATGGCGTAAAAGAAAGAAAAGAAAAGGAAGGAAGAATGAGGGAGGAGGGGAGAAATAAGGGAAAGTAAAGAAGAAAGAGGAGAGAATTAAGGGGTTAAGAGAGTAGTAGAAAGGAGGAAGGAGAAAAGAAAAAAAATAACTGAAGAGGTGGAGAGAAGAAAGACATAAACTGAGAGAGGAGGGGAGAAAGAAGGGAGTGAGAAAAGAAGAAATAAATAAGAGGATAGAGAAAAGTGGAAAGCAAAGGAAAAAGGAAAAACAAAGAGGAAAGGATTAAGAGGATGAGCGACGAGAAAGAAAAGAAGGAAAATAAAGGAAATAAAAGAGATAAGAAATAAAGACATGAATTAAAGCAAAGGATGGAGGGAAACAAAAAGGAAAGAAGAGAACAAAGTAAATGAAAAAGAAAAAAACACATGATTTCAGGAAAGGAAGGGAGAGAGGGAGAGATTAAAAAGAAAAGGAAAGGAGAAGAAGAGAAAGAAGTAAACAAGGAAAATAAGAAAACAAAAGACGAAAATGAAAAAAAAAACATGAATTGGAGAAGAGGAAATGAGGAAAGAAGGAAGCAAAGGAGAAGAGAAAAATAGAGAAGAAAATGAAGGAAAGAAAAGTCATGAACTGAACAAGAAAAAAACAAAAAAGAAGAAAACAGAGGAAAAAAGAAAGAAGGCACGAAGTGAGTAAAGGAAAGGAGAAAGGAAGAAAAATGGCAAAGAAAAGGAAAAAAAGAAATTAGAGGAAAGAAAAAGGAAAAAAAAACAGGAAGGGAAGGAAAGAGGAAAAGAAACAAAAGAAAACTGAAAACAACAGAGAGAGAGAGAGAGAGAGAGAGAGAGAGAGAGAGAGAGAGAGAGAGAGAGAGAGAGAGAACGAAAGAAACAGATCATCAGTCACTTCAGCGCACGTACCCAACACAGTTCACGGTATAAACTCCCTATCAAGCGACTCTCAAAATCACGTAAGTCACCTCGTATATATGTGCTGCAGTATGTACTCGTACTTTAACCCTTGCTGTTTTTAAAGGCACATTCGTCTCTATTCGTCTAGCTCCGTCTCTGTTCTACGGGCGGTACAGTGGTCGTGTTATTGTTTTGTACTCCAGAAACCCTCGTGGCGGAACCTGAACTTAACATTGACGGAGAAAAAATTTTATGTAGTTTTGTAGGGTACGAACCAGTGGTGTGTTTTGCTTTGCTTTGTTATTGTTGTGTGTGTGTGTGTGTGTGTGTGTGTGTGTGTGTGTGTGTGTGTGTGTGTGTGTGTGTGTGTGTGTGTGTGTGTGTGTGTGTGCTTGTTTGTTGATTTGTTGGTTGGTTGCTCTCTCTCTCTCTCTCTCTCTCTCTCTCTCTCTCTCTCTCTCTCTCTCTCTCTCTCTCTCTCTCTCTCTCTCTCTCTCTCTCTCTCTCTCTCTCTCTCTCTCTCTCTCTCTCTCTCTCTCTCTCTCTCTCTCTCTCTCTCTCTCTCTCTCTCTCTCTCTCTCTGTGTGTGTGTGTGTGTGTGTGTGTGTGTGTATTTACATGAGCAAGCTGGGAAGCTATAAATTTTATCCTCAGCTGCAGTCTTCGTGACAACACACACACACACACACACACACACACACACACACACAGGGGTGCAAGTGAGTACAGATTGCACATTCCCACGCTCTCTCTCTCTCTCTCTCTCTCTCTCTCTCTCTCTCTCTCTCTCTCTCTCTCTCTCTCTCTCTCTCTCTCTCTCTCTCTCTCCTTCATCCCTTTCCCCTCAGTGTCATTCGATCTTCGTCTCTGTTCCCTTCCTTTCTTCCTTCCCTCCTTCCTTCCTTCCTTCCTTCCTCCCTCCATCCTTCTTCCTTTACTTTCTCCATACCTTCTGTCTCTCAATGTCTTCCTTTTCCTCTTTCTTTTCTATTTTCTTTCTTTTTCTCTTTCTATTCTTTTATATTTTCTTACCTTCTTACATGTTTTCTTTCACTTCCTGGTTCGTTCCTTTTTTCCTTCTTCTCTCCATATTTCTGTTTATTATTTTTTTCCTCCCATCATTCCTTTCCTCCTTTTCTCCATTTTTTGTTTCTTTCCTTCCTTCCTTCCTTCCTTCCTTCCTTCCTTCCTTTCTTCTTTCCTTTTCCTTTTTCTTCTTTGTTTCCTTCCCTTGCTCTGTCCCTTCATCTTCCTTTCCTTTCATCTCCTCCCCTTTCTCCATTTCTCTCCCGTTTCTCCCTCTTTCTGTGCCTCGGTTATCGTTTGCTTCTCTCTCTCTCTCTCTCTCTCTCTCTCTCTCTCTCTCTCTCTCTCTCTCTCTCTCTCTCTCTCTCTCTCTCTCTCTCTCTCTCTCTCTCTCTCTCTCTCTCTCTCTCTCTCTCTCTCTCTCTCTCTCATATCCTTGTGGTTGTTTATTCCTTTCATATTTATCCTCCTCCTCCTCCTCCTCTGCTTTTATTCATTCTTTCCTTTGAAAATTCCAAATCTGATTTCCCTTTCTGTTGAATATTCGTAAAAATCTTGTTTAACTCCTCTCCCACGCCAGATCACGATGGAGGGAGTGGTGGGTGGGGAGGGGCCTTCTGCTGTTGTGTCCATTGTGTTAACTAAGTAGTATAAGCTCTCAAACAGAGATAAAAGAATTGAAAGGTATTTTGCTGTTTGGTTAATACACTTAATCCTGTTCTTTTTTCTCCTTTTTTTCATATTTAATGCCACTGTCTTCCTTTATTAAGAGGGGTTAAAAGATTTTTTTTCCTAGGGTCTAGGTAGTTTAATATCTATAGGTGGCTATCGAATACAAAGGAAGGTGAGTTGTAATGAATGAGGGATGTGTACAAGAGACTTCTGGGACGGCCAAGCACTCCGATCTGGTAAGAATGTATAAGCTACCTGGGCCTGTATTCTGAACCGCTCTTCTCTCTCACCATGACTATTCGCAGTGGCAGAGAGATGATTAGTCGCGTTCCCATGAGTCTCTTTTGATTGAGGGAGGATGTGCCAGACAATTGTGGAGGGATCAACTCCTGAGCTGGTAAGAATCTATAAACTAAGAGGACTCGATCTGAAACGCTCTCTTCTCATCACGACTATTTCCAAACGAGCAGTGATGATTAGTCGCGTTCCCATGGGTGTCTTTTCCACTGATGGCGCAGAAGCCTTGTTAAACTATCGCTGTAACCATGAAAATGTCCCTGTAAATCCCCAGTATCAGTAGGGAATGTTGAAAGAAATGGAGTCGTGGTGCTAGTGTGTTTGAAGATACAGTCCCGGGTTTTAAAGAAGACTGTCAGCAGATCAAGGGTTTTAGGATTATCTATATACCAGGCCAGTAATCCCACACGTGGCCCAAATAAACCTTCACACACTCACACACACGTCATTCAGTCCTTAGTCGGTCCTTAGTGAAAAGAGATAGGCTCGTGAACTACCCTGCTATGCCCCAAAAGACAGAACAAGAAGTTACGTACATACTGAAGTGGTGAGTGCAAATGTTTACTTTTGTCCATGATTGTACGTACGCGGCAACAAAGGTCTAGCAATGACTACAGGAAAATTCTTTGGCATTGAGCGGAAATCTTTTGACACGTATTTAATTTTGTAGCACCGCCGATACAAAATTAAAGGAGTTTGTGGATATATTTTCACTTTTGTTATCTTCTTTACTTTAAAAACATGAAGACAGTAAAGATATTTGGCATATATATTTAATTTTGTAGCACCGGCGATACAAAATTAAAGGCATTTGTAAATATTTTCTGACTTTTGTTGTTATTTTCTTTATTTTTTCTTAAACTTCCGTACGTTTTTATTTGCTGGTTGGTTGATTGCTCTCTCTCTCTCTCTCTCTCTCTCTCTCTCTCTCTCTCTCTCTCTCTCTCTCTCTCTCTCTCTCTCTCTCTCTCTCTCTCTCTCTCTCTCTCTCTCTCTCTCTCTCTCTCTCTCTCTCTCTCTCTCTCTCATAATTATTCTTCTCTTCTTGGTAATACAACCTGAGTATATATATATATATATATATATATATATATATATATATATATATATATATATATATATATATATATATATGTATGTACGAGTATGTATGTATGTATTACTATTATTATTATTATTTTTGTTTTAATATTCACCATTATTTTTTATTTTTTTCCGTTGTAGTCAGTAAGCTTAATTAAGTAACTGCCCTCTCTCCTCTTTCTTTCTCTCTCCCTCTCTCTCTCTCCTCTTTCCTTCCCTCGTCCTGACGTAAGTAGGGAAGACATGTAACATTATCCAGAAAGGCGCATTAGTCTTTACGAGTATAACCTAATATACTTTTTGTTACTTGTGTTTTCCTGTGTGTGTGTGTGTGTGTGTGTGTGTGTGTTGGGGGAGAATGGGTGGGTTTTATATTCCTCCTCCTCCTCCTCCTCCTCCTCCTCCTCCTCCTCCTCCTCCTCCTCCTCCTCCTCCTCCTCCTCTTTCATATCACATCAGTCTCTTCTCCCACAGACATTCTGAACCTTTTATCATCCTTCCTTCCATAATAATTCGTCCTTCTCTTTTCCACTCTTTTCCTATTCTTTGTCTACCTTATCCTCGGTCTCCATATTTCATCACTATATCACATCACATTTACCATTCAGACTACAGTTATTACGTATGTGAAAATTTCCATTTGAATCACGCACAATATGATGAACACAAAGAAATGAAGTAAAAGGATGAATACAAAGAAAGGAAGTAACTATTGCATTATTGGTTTGTGTTGTGACTTGTATATAAATTGTAAAGTTATATTAAAGGGTAATTAAGGTTAATCTAGTACAAACTAGGTATTAGTTATTAAACTCAATAAAATGCGGGGTAGAAGTGAGCAGAGAATGAAATGCTTTTGTTTTCTGACGTGCGAGGGCCCACGAGACATCACAACAGTCCTGTTAAGATGTATTCCCGACACTACCGGTTGCCTGTAGTTAATTTCGCTAAGTTAAGAAGAACTTAGAAGCTCGGAACTATTGGGTAATCCGAAGGAAGCTGTCTTAGCTACGAAAGCATCGACCAGCTGCTGGCTTTGAAACCGGTTACAGCAATTCACCTCCACTCCCCGCCTGCTCGAATCACAGCCAAGTTATCAGTTATTTATAATTATATTTAGCGATGCTTTCTGTGATTATATGTTAGCTGGGAGACGCTTGGGTGAGTGATAAGGTCAACTACTTCCCACAACACATATTTAATTTACCTGACATATGAGTTGGTTGTTTTATTCTTATTCTAAAACACGGAGATATTTAACTTACATAACAGATGCAACACGTCTGATGTAAACAAGATGCCTAGGGTTGGAAATCAGGGCAGGACTAAAAAGTAACGGGTTCAAGCTTGATTAAGTTACACTTGAAATAGGAAAAATTACTTCTGAAATAGAGTAATACATGGATTAAATAGACTCGGCAATAAGGTTGATATAAGTTTACAAGTTTATGGAGAGAAAGTTACATAAATAAGGATACAAGAGAAACAGGAGGGATGAACAGAAAGAAAGAAAGCAACAGAAACACAGCTAAGTATAAAGTATCATATTGCTTGTGTCGATTCAATAGGGAACTTTGAGAGATTAGACGGCCATATTGAGAAGGGTGATAGATGGATGTACGTACATATATTTTATACAGGGACGGGCACGTGTAGGTCTATTGGCTCCTTGGAAATTCCCTTGTGTTCTTATGTTCTTACACTTAGGCCTCTGGGATCGGCACCTTCACTGGGCTGTCATTTTATAGCCTTTTGTTGCCCCTGGCCAGAATCCCCTCTTACATGAAAAAGGGCTTATACTGAAGATAATACTCTTCTTAGCACAAACTCCCCCTTACCCTCCTCCTCCTCCTCCTCCTCCTCCTCCTCTTCCTCTCCTTCTTCTTCTTTTCTTCTTTTCTTCTTTTTCTTCTTTTTCTTTTTTCTATTTTTACTTCTTCTTTTCTTCATTTTATTTTTCTATTTTTTTCTTTTTCTTCTTCTTTCTTTTTTTCTTTTCTTTATTTTTCCTTTTCTCTTTCTCCTCCTCCTCCTCCTCCTCCTCCTCCTCCTCCTCCTCCTCCTCCTCCTCCTCCTCCTCCTCCTCCTCCTCCTCCTCGTGGGCCTGTATACGCAAACATTTTTAACAGGGTACAAGTGCGTTTAGTGGTCGATTTTACCTCTAAGGCTTAAAAAAAATCGTGAAAAGTAAAACGCAATCACTTTTAGGGCCTAGGAATGGCGAGGGGTTCTCCTAGTGCACCATAAAATACTCTTAGTGGACAAAATAACAATCCAGCAAGAGTCAGCAAAGGAGAGGCGCCCTACAAGAGTTGTGATGCTTAGCTGGTCGAAAGATTTTTGCCTGCCCTTGGTGATGTTCTGTATGTGATGGACCTTGCGAGGGATGCGTGAGGGAGTCGCACTGCAGGGAGTAAGATGAGATGAAGGCTATAAGCTATAAGCTATAAGCTTGGCTCACTGCAGCCAGCCACCAGCCACGCCGTCACACAGACTCTTCAGGCTCACGTACAACATGACATCTTTAGATCTCTCTCTCTCTCTCTCTCTCTCTCTCTCTCTCTCTCTCTCTCTCTCTCTCTCTCTCTCTCTCTCTCTCTCTCTCTCTCTCCCACATATTAACATTTCTTGTGGATATTTATTCCTTATTTATCCTCCAGAATTTAACATTATTTTAAATTCGACTTAATTAAACTGAACCCAGTCATCCCCACACCTGTTGGCAGGGATAAGCAGAATTTTGAAACTAATATAGCATTAAAGAGAAACTGATGTGCTATTCAATGAGCCTGCCAGAGCTGCTTCTGTCCTCTCTTGGCTTGGCCGGACTGCCCCCACCATTGTTGTCGACATCCTCGGGACGGGTTCTCAGCGTCTGACCGCCTCATGTACGATATTGACCTGGTAAAATATGTATATTCTAAATTTTTTGGTTGAATTGGAAAATACAGTAATATTACTCACTTTCATGTATAATTTTGACACAAGCGCAAAAAGCATAGCGATTATGATCTTTTTTAAACGCTAAACGTAGCACGTAAAGCGAGTTTAAATTTTACTTCTACTTTCAGTTGCTTTACTTCTACTCCTAGCTAAGAGCAACTCGAAAAAAAAAAGAACTTAAATCTCTTCCTGTATTCTCTTTCAACATTTAAGTTTAGCTAGGAGAATATTTAAAGGTCTTTTAGGACAACTTTTATCTTTTCTTGTATACAGTACACTTCTGACTTTTTTTTTTTTTTTAAGCTACTTATTTATTTAAAGGTCATTTAGGACTATTCATGTACGTCGGCCGTGGGTTTGGTGACATCAATCACGGTCACCAGTCACGCCCCGCCACCTGATGGAGCACCGCCGGCCTGTCCCCGCCAGTAATTGAAACCTTTACTTCATTACCTCGCGCGGCGCCTCTGTGTGTGTGTGTGTGTGTGTGTGTGTGTGTGTGTGTGTGTGTGTGTGTGTGTGGCGCGGCTTTTGTGGCTATGTGTGTGTGTGTGTGTGTGTGTGTGTGTGTGTGGCGCGGCTTTTGTGGCGTGTGTGTGTGTGTGGCTTTTGTGGCTTTGTGTGTGTGTGTGTGTGTGTGTGTGTGTGTGTGTGTGTGTGTGTGTGTGTGTGTGTGTGTGTGTGTGTTTTATGTCGCAGGAGTTTTACTTGTTATAGTTAAGAAATGTGTTTTATTTTATTTTTCAAGGAGAGTTTGTAGTCAGAACAGCGTGAGCATTACTTATTCTTCGTGATCTTTTACTACTACTACTACTACTACTACTACTATGGGCGGTAGTGCAACTGTTATGAAATTACCTTACATATTTTCGTGTGATTTTTTTATATTCAAGTTGAAAAAAAAAACTGTTGTGATTATGCTGTCAATTTACTACTACTACTACTACTACTACTACTACTACTACTACTACTACTACTACTACTACTGTGTGTGTGGTAGGTGAGATGCTTGTTGAAAAGTCATTCATCATCTATTGGTGGTGATGGTGATGGTGATGCTGGTGGTGGTGGTGGTGGTGGTGGTGAGAGTGATGGTGTCTGTGATGGCTTTGGTTTAGTATTGGTGGTGATGGTGGTGGTATTGGTGATAGTGATGATTATGATAGTGATGGTTATGGTGGTGGTAGTGGTAGTAGTGGTGATATACGTACATAATGGTGATTTTTGTAGTGGTGATGGTTGTGAATGTGATAATTGTAGTGGTGATGGTGGTGATGATTGTGAAGATGGTGATGATGTGGTGTGAGGATTGCGTGATTGATGATGATAGTGAATAGTAATGGTGATGACATAGGTGAAATTAAGACATGATGATGATGATGATGACGACGATGATAATAGAGATAAGGACAAAGAGAGAAACGTAAAGGGTAGCGCATAGTAATAATAATAATAATAATAATAATAATAATAATAATAATAATAGTAATAATAATAGTAATAATTAATAATAAACACAATGAAGGAGTTAATTATCAACAAACCTTGAAAAATGATAAACAAAGAAATAATTGAAAGTGTTATAAAAAAAAGTGGAGGAAAAAAATTTAAATACAATGGAAGGTGGAGAAATGATCATCAAAACTTATAATTATAATCTGAAAATAGAGAGATTTTTTTCCGCTTCTCTTAAATTGTCTTTTGTATTTTTTTCCCTTTTTTCCTCTCTCTCTCTCTCTCTCTCTCTCTCTCTCTCTCTCTCTCTCTCTCTCTCTCTCTCTCTCTCTCTCTCTCTCTCTCTCTCTCTCTCTCTCTCTCTCCTTTTATAATTTTTTTCCTTATTTTCCCTCTCGTTATTTTCTTTTATATTTTTCTTTTCTTACCTTTTCCAAAATTTTTCCTTTTCTCTTTTATCCCTTCTTTCTCTTACTTTTAATTCTTCTTCATTTTCTCGTTATTTCTTCCATCTTTCCTTCGCCTCTTATTTATTTTTATCTAATCCTTTTTGTTGTTTTCCTTTCCAGGTTGTTTCATTCTTTCGTTTCTTTCTATTTCTCCTTCATTATCTTTTAATTCTTCTTCATTTTCTCATTATTTCTTCCATCTCTCCTTCGCCTCTTATTTATTTTTATCTAATCCTTTTTGTTGTTTTCCTTTCCAGGTTGTTTCATTCTTTCGTTTCTTTCTATTTCTCCCTCATTATCTCTAACATTTTTCCTCCTTTTTTTTTATCTTTATTGATCTCTTCTCTTTTTCTTTCTCTTCCATATTATCTGTTTTTCTTCTTCCTTCCCTTTTCTTATCCCTTCTCTCCCGCCTTTCTTCCACCTCTCAGTCTTTCATTTAATTCCTCTCTGTCATTTTTCCCCCGATTTTTTGTGTCTTCTTTGTGTTTTTCCTCTTTATCCTCTTCATCTCTCGTGTCAGTGTTCGGTTTCCTCCTTTGTGTTTCCTTTCATCCATCTTTCCCTTCCTCTCACCTTCATCTGCCAACACTCTTTTCTTCCCCCTTTCCTTTTTTTTTCCCATTTCATCACGTCTTTCTCTCTTCCCTGTTCTTCTCCAGTTCGCTTTTCCTTTTCTCTTTCATTTCTCTTCTTCCAAAATCTGACTTTCTCCTCCTCCTCCTCCTCCTCCTCCTTCCATTATCTTTCTCTCTTTCAAACTTTTTTTTTTCATTGCTTTCTCTCTCTCTCTCTCTCTCTCTCTCTCTCTCTCTCTCTCTCTCTCTCTCTCTCTCTCTCTCTCTCTCTCTCTCTCTCTCCTCTCCTCTCTCTCTCTCTCTCTCTCTTGCATCACATTTCTTTTACTTATTTTTTTCTCTTTTCTCCTCTTACCTTTGCTATCCATACCTTTCTCTCTCTTCCATCCTCTTTTCTTTTCTCTCCTTCTTCTTTCCATAAATTCTCTTTTGTTTTATGCCTTCTTGTCTCTTCCCATCTCCATATCCATCTCATTTTTTTCTTTCTTGTCCTCTTTTTCCTTTTTTTATTATATTCCCTTATCTCTCCTTCTCTCTCTTTTTCTCATCACTTTGTCTTTTTTTTTTGTTCAGTTTAATTTTTCATCTTTCATTATCCTTTTTATCTCCATCTTCCTTTTTTTCCTTCCATTCTTCCCTTCTATTCCTCTTCCATTCATTTCTCTGTCTTTAATTTTGTCTTTCCTTTCCATCATATTCCTTAATTTTCTTTCCTTCTACTCCTCTTCTATCACATTTCTTCATTTGCTCTCCCATTCCTTTATTTGCTCCCTCCTCTCCTCTCTTCTCCCTCTTCTTTCCATCTTCCCTCCTATACCTTCACTCTTTTCTCTCTCTCTCCTTCACCTCCCCATTCCTTCTTCTTCTTTTCATCACCTGTTCCCTTCCAAAACATCCTCTCGTTCTTCATTTTCTCCCAAGATTTATCCTTCCTGCCTCTTTTATCTCCCCCTTCCCTCTCCTCATACACACACAACGCCTCATTGTCTCCACACCCACGCCCACGCCCATTGTCTTCCCGTCTCACGCCCACGAGTTCTTGTGGAATTACTCTCTCCCTGCAGCTGTGTGGTGAGAGAAACAAAGGAACTCTCTTAAAATTTGCATCATTTATCACTCCTCGTATATCCCTCTGTCTTGCTAGGCCTTCCAGGGTGCTTAGGTATACACATACATATATACACCGGCATATTTACATGGGACAGATAGATAGACAGGTTGATTAGGTTCATTGTTTGGTTATTTGGGTGGGAGGTAGAAAGACACACTCTCACTCACTCACTCACTCACTCAAACGCACACTCGTCTACTGTTCCTGGTCTTTTCCGTTGCTTGTCTGTTGTTGTTGTTGTTGTTGTTGTTGTATCATCATCATATTCTCATTTTCTTTCTTTTTCTTTCTTTTTCTTTCTTTTTTTTCTTCTTCTTCTTCTTCTTGGTCGTCGTCCTCGTCCTTGTTCCTCCTCGTCCTTCACGTCGTCCTCTTTCCTCCTCTGTTTGTCTGTCTGTGTTTCTCTGCACTTATTTTGTTTCTCTCGCTGTCTTTTTTTGTTGCCTGTTTGTCTGTTTGCATTTCCCAACATCTCTCTCTCTCTCTCTCCCTCTGCACCCCTCCATGTCTACCCCTCTGCCCCTCTCCCTCTCCCTCCCTCCTGCCACTCAAACCGCCTCGTATATATTTCACAACACCAAGTGGAACAAACTGGGAGTGGAAAGGTACGTAGGTAGCAAGGTTATGTTCTCTCTCTCTTGTTACTTACAGCGGGGCGTACAAGACAAGGCAGAAGTGAAATGTGTAAGTGTTTGTGAGTATTGGCGACGATATTATTACTCTCCTTCCTCTTCCTCCTCTTTATGCTCCTTCTCTTTACTCCCCCCTCCTCCTTCACACGCTGAGCCAACAACCAGGGGACGAAAAATGAAGGCGTAAGTGTGGCATGATCTCTTTCTGCTCAAAAAGAAAACGGGAAAGGTGAAATTTATGACTCCAGTTAAAGCTTCTTGTCTCGACTTGATTGCTGACGTTGCTGGAACAGACGTGACGTGATGCCTTGTGTTCTTAGACTCTTTTGACTTTTGAGTGGTACAGTCTTCAAAGACGGTAGAGATTATTAGTGGAGTTTCCAAAGTATTTTATCCTGTTACAAGTTAAACTGCCACCAGAATATGTGACGTGATGCCTTGTATCCTTAGACGATTCGGGTTTTGAGTGATATAACTTTCAAAGGCTGTAGAGATTATTAGTTAGGTTCCAAAGGTGTTTCATCATGTTGGCTGTACAAAAGATACGTCAAACCATCACATAAAAGGTTTAAATAATATAATCAGTGTAAGCGCCCTTGAAAACTTTTGAAAACGCTATTTGCTTTGAGTGGTACAGTGGCAGAGATTATTAGCTAGGTTTCCAGAGTGGTTTGTCCTGTTCATGGTATACAGTATAAGTTAAATTGTTATTTGAATTATGCTATAAACGCTTTGGGGTTTCAATGGTGCAGTTTTCAAAGGCTGCACAGATGATTAATTAGTTTGTATCATATTTTATTCCTTTAGCAGAACAGATTCCTGGTTTACCTATCCCTAGATTCATGCAAATACCATTGAAAACTCTTATAGACGCTTTGGAATTTCAATAGTACAATTCTGAAAGGCTGCAGAGATTATATTGATTTGGTTTCCAAGTTACTTTATCCTGGTAACTACACAAAATATAAGTTAAAATACCATTAGACTCACGTGAGCACCCTTGAAAATTTTGTAGGATTTCACTGGTATAGTTTTAAAAGACCGTAAAGATGATTAATTAAGTTTTCATGATGTTTTATTCCGTTAGCAGTTCAGAATATTCTTTACACTATAACTACAGTCATCCAAACATCCTTGAAAACTGCAAATTCTTCTAATCCTGTTGAAAGTCAAGAAAAACGTTTGTGAATGCGGAGCTATGAGTGAAACAGATGTGGGTGTCAGTGGAGCAGTGGTCACATGGGAGGTTATTTATAGGAGTGCTGATGGGAACGTGTTGAGTCAGCAAAACTTGAGAGAGTGTGTTGGTGAAGGAGATTAATTTGGTCGGAAAAATCTGGATGTGACAGGAAGAGTAATGGATTATATTATGGGTAAAGGGATGGAAATTAAACAGACGGGCTCGGAGACAGATTTACAAACACACACACACACACACACACACACACACACACACACACACACACACACACACACACACACACACACACACACACACACACACACACACACACACACACACACACACACACACACACTCGTATTTTTTTTTTCATTAAAGAAGAAAAAAATATAACTCAGTGGTCAAAATAGAACCACAAAAGTCTTCTCGTGTTCTACTAAAACTCTCATTAAGGAGGAGGAAGAAAAAAATAAAGAAAAAAATATGAATTAGTTCGTGTACTCGCCCTAAAATACCTGTAGTGAGAAGGTCTCTTAATTAAAGGTGCACCATTACTCTCCGCCACGGGCAAGAGGGACACGAGGGACACAAGACTGAGCGTACCCAGCGCAGCATCCTGGTCGAGACAATGATACGCACTGCTTAAGTTGGAGACTCGAACATACGCCAAGGAACTTCAGGGAAGAGAAAAGCCACGTTTCACTGTGACAATGTAACCTGCGCCACTTATGACACGTGGCGACTGTACAGAATGCTTCACCTCACGCCTCTCTAGACTCGAACACTCGCCAAGGAACTCCAGGGAATAGAAAAGCCGTGTTTCGCTGTGATAACTTCACCGTTCATGTCGTGTAGCCTGCGCCACTTTTGACACCGCGACCTGTCAGAAGTCACACCACACGTTTCTCTAAACTCTTCCACTTCTTCCAAACACTCCCAACTAAAATACCTGGCCAGCAATGAAGAAATACGACAGAAAACTCCTGCTAGATTAAGGAAACTTGAGTACGTAGAAAAATGTGGAAAAAAACAACAACCAAGGGTCGAGTGTAGGGAGCCAAGGGTCGAGTGTAGGGAAGACACAGGCGAGGCAGTGAATACAGGTTTGTTTACGTGATGCAGCTGGCGCCACACTTCTCTTCAACCTCAGTCAATAGGAGAGAAGGCACGTCGGAGTTTTGTTTGTGAGCCGCTGTGATGGGTCAGCCTTGAAGGAGTGAAAGGCGCCTGTTGGAACACAAAGGAAGAGTGAACTGTGGCAGCAGATTTATTGGGCTGTGAGGAGGACGATGACCAAGAAAAGAAGAAGAAGAGGCGAAAGAGAAGATCGAGGACGAGGAGGACAACAAGGATAACGACCAAAAATGTGATAATGACGATGATCTTAATGAACAGGAAGTAATTCATGACATATTGGGTAGTAAAGGTGAAGAATAAGAATGAGGAGGTAAAGGAGGGACAAGAAGGAACATAAAGGAAAAAAAAAACAAAACCGTGGATATACTGGCCTTCACGAAGTTGTTCACGATAAGCTACACTGTTTAATATCAAGTTACAGATGTTTGTTGGTAAAGGAGAAGGAGAATGAAAAGGAGAACATAGAACAAGGAAAAAAAACACAAAAATAAGTACAAACATCGCTGAATTACTGGCTGTCCTGAGGCTGCTGGTGACACACTAAACTAGGCTCAATATGAAGTAAGAGATGTAAGTAAGAGAGTAGAGACAAAAAAATAACGGGAAAAAGGAAGGCTATATACGGGACTAAAGTTTTATGTTGAGAATATTTTCATCTACTTTTTAAATACTGAAGGAACAACAATAAGGTTTCTCGTGTAGGGTTCTTTGTTTTCTTTTTTTCCTTTTTTCTTTATTTTTTTGTCTCCATGTACTAACCTGATACGAGATGGAGTGAAATCTAGAGAGCGAGATGAGGAATATTTTTACCGAGGGAAGGGAGAGAGAGAGAGAGAGAGAGAGAGAGAGAGAGAGAGAGAGAGAGAGAGAGAGAGAGAGAGAGTTGGTAGCCTTTTACATGGAACTGAACCAAGGAATGTAAAGAAGTATCTATATTCCTTGAGCTGAACTGCCCCCAGTAGTCTATGTCTCTATCTAGGCCGGCAATCCCACACGGGGTGACCCAGACAAATTGTGCTACAAATCATACACACTCTTAGCCCCATCGGCCTCTGGTGAAATGGGACAGTCTTATGGACCAACCAACTACACCCAATAGTACATACCAAAAATAGTTGTGCCTTGAACCTATGAGAACGATGCGGTGGTGGTGGTGGCGGTGAAAATACGGTCAGAAAAATTCGCGAGTCCTGTTGGAAAGGGATACTGCACCCCATCCCAATAGTCGAGGTGCCAGAATGTTTATTGTTGAGTACACAGAACTAAGGTCATTTGGCTCTTCTAAATATAGATTACATGCGTGTAGAAGAAAAAGTTAGAAGTGCCATTATTGCAGGATCTCTAAGTAAATCCCAGTTTGGCAACCCGACTACAAGTTCACGGGAGTCTCGAGAGTGGACTGGAGTGAATCTGTGAGTGAAGTGTGAATAGCAATGAATAAAACAGTGAGCATCTCAAGCACTGTTAAGAGCATTCCAACGCTCCTCAATCCTCTTATAAATGTAAAATGAGAAATCATGAATCTCTCTCTCTCTCTCTCTCTCTCTCTCTCTCTCTCTCTCTCTCTCTCTCTCTCTCTCTCTCTCTCTCTCTCTCTCTCTCTCTCTCTACTATGTAAATTATAGACCCTCTCAATCCTCCTCTTTTTTTTTCATTTATAGCAAGAAAAAAACAGCTATTTTATAATATGAATTTATTTAATACAAGGCTCAGTACCTCACGTGGAGTCTCATTATCAGCACTCCTCATTAGTTTTACCGGGAAGACGAAGATCAAGGTGAAGATTACATGGTTGACTTCATCAGGGTTCGGTGAGGCTGGTGTGATACTGGGACCTCAAGTTTTGTCCCTCCTGAGTCAGTCTCGATAGATCTGTTGCGGTGATGCGTGGTTGAGAATACATTTGTGTGTGTGTGTGTGTGTGTGTGTGTGTGTGTGTGTGTGTGTGTGTGTGTGTTAGGTCTTCATATTATAGTTAGGTATCTTCATTTATCTTATCCTTCATTAAAATGTGTGTGTGTGTGTTTGTGTGTGTGTGTGTGTGTGTGTGTGTGTGTGTGTGTGTGTGTGTGTGTGTGTGTGTGTGTGTGTGTGTGTGTGTGTGTGTGCAAGGGTGGGGATGTCTGTGTGCCCGTGTTTCTGTCTGACTGTCTGTATGTCTCTGTGTGGAAGGAAAATATTATTCTCTGTTTCTGTCTGCCTTTCTGCTTGCCTATCTGTCTGTCTGTCTATATGTCTGTCTATCTGTCTGTCTATCTATGGAAGACGGAAGGATTTTTTTTTTTTCAGTGTGTATGCGTGCATTTATGTATATGTGCGTGCGTGCGTGTGTACATTCTGTTTTCCGTTGCAAGGATACGGAATTCGAAAGAGAGCAAAGGTTCGTGTTATCTTCCTTTATCCAGCCGAGTTCACGGCACCGGACATTCTTTGCTACGTCTCTCTCCGCTTGCAAATATTTGAAGATCTCCGCTTCCTCTTCGCAGGAAATTGAATGTTCTCAGGGAAGGAATATTTTTCAGTGTGTGTGTGTGTGTGTGTGTGTGTGTGTGTGTGTGTGTGTGTGTGTGTGTGTGTGTGGCTATCTATCTATTCGTTACTGTAAATTCCTTTCTTTACTTTTCACCTTACATACTACACCGTCACACAACACACTGCACTGTCACGGAATACACTGCACCATCACTCAACACAACACACTGCACCATCACTCAACACAACACACTGCACCATCACTCAACACAACACACTGCACCATCACTCAACACAACACACTGCACCATCACTCAACACAACACGCTGCACCATCACACAACACAACACACTGCACCATCATCAACACAACACACTGCACCATCACTCAACACACCACACTGCACCGTCACTCAACACACCACCGTCACTCAACACAACACTGACTAGCAGCACCACTTCACTTTTTGACAAGTTAAATCATTTCTTTAGAATCTTTAAATTGGAATCAGCATTGACCATAAGACTGAGACAAGCAGTGGCTAGGAGTGACAGGGAGTGGCTGGAAGTGACGCGGAGTGGTTGGGAGGGAAAGGGAGTGGTTGGGAGTGACAGAGTGACAGGGAGTGGCTGGATGTGACGGGGATTTGCTGGAAGTGACGTGGAGTGGCTGGGAGTGACAGGGAGTGGCTGGAAGTGACGGGGAATTGCTGGAAGTGACGGGGAGTGGCTGGGAGTGACAGGGAGTGGCTGGAGGGTAACGGGGAATTGCTGGAAGTGACGTGGAGTGGCTGGAAGTGGCATTGAGTGGTGAGGGTGGCTGGGATTGATATGGAGTGGCTGGGAGGGGCGGAGTGACGAGCCGTCTGCAGAAGGGCGGATAACATTTTGATTAGCTGTACTTGTAAAGTTTCTTCTTCGAGCGAGTTTCGTGGGAGGAATCAATGAGAAGAGGTGAGGAAGGTGGGTGATTTAATTATAAGGACAGGAAGGAGGGTAAATGAATTTCGAGGGAATGGTTTCTTTCCTGATACCCTAACACTATGATACACCTAACACACTATAATTTTATATAACACTCATGGTAACACTAACATTTTGATATCGTAATACCCTGATACCTTGACGCTAACAACCAATCTGACCTCCCCACACACCCTGACACCCAACCACTAACATATTGACACTAACTCCCTGATACCTTGACACCCTGGCACACTCAAATCCTGACATCCTCGCAGCCTGTTACCTTAATATCCTGACGTCCTCATACCTTAGCAAACTGACACTCAAGCACCG
This sequence comes from Scylla paramamosain, assembly GCF_035594125.1. NCBI lineage: Eukaryota > Metazoa > Arthropoda > Malacostraca > Decapoda > Portunidae > Scylla > Scylla paramamosain. The sequence goes on from NC_087175.1 coordinate 20,311,346, forward strand.
TAACACCCTAACACCATGTCAACTTAATGCCCACAACACCATGATAACCTAATGCCCCTACACTGACACCCACACACCCTGAAACTCCAATATTCTAACACACTCTCACCTAGTTAATAAATACGAGTCAGTTTCTCTTTCCCCACATGAAGGTAAACATATCTAGGCAAAAACACGTCTGCCATAAAAACACCTGGCTTTAATCTGTTGCGTCACTGAGACTCGAAGGAAGGCACACGTGTCGCTCCCCAGTGGCCGAGGGAAGGGCAGAGGTGGTCTGTATTCACTTTCCAGGATTGAAGTTACTTGCTCACTCATTCGGGCCGGGAAAAAATCTGGTTTAGTCTTGGCCGTGTTTTGTCGGGAACACGTGGATATGCTGGTGTGGTTGAGGTGAGAACTAACTGGTTGGCGAGCGCTCTCTCTCTCTCTCTCTCTCTCTCTCTCTCTCTCTCTCTCTCTCTCTCTCTCTCTCTCTCTCTCTCTCTCTCTCTCCTCTCTCTCTCTCTCTCACGTACATGAGTTTGATGAACTAACATGTTTTTATCAGACCACCAGACTCCATATGACGTAAAACTTTATCTCATCTTTATAGCAAGGATCTCAAATCAAAGGATGAGAAATTACGTTACAGGAGGGTAAAATTTCACATCAAAGGTTCTAGACAAAATATTACGTACTGATGGAGGGAAGTTACGGTTATTGAAGTAAAGCTGTCTGTTCCGTAGAATGTATTGCGAAGCGGTATTCTTTTTCACATAGTTACGCAATTTTACTTGACGTCACTGTGTTTAGTTAAAGTAAAGTTGCAACAACCCTCCTACTACTATTGTCATTCCTAGCTGACTTTCAGAGCACTGTAAAGATGTATTTTCATAGACATACATATGAAGAGGGAGTAGGAGGTGGATTTCGTCTCGCCTACTTAACTGTTTCAGAGACTGTGGTACAATAATTGGTGCCTAGAAAATTGTGGGTGGTTATCGGAGAATTATGTAGGAATGAAAGTGAGTTCATTAATGTTGATGTGACACAAATATACTTTAAAGTTACCGTGACTGTAGTTAAAGTAAAGTTACCGATCTCACAGGATAACTATTCCAAATCAGTATTCTCTCACATAAGTTATCCCTTTGACTGCTATTTGGTACATCTTTCCTAATTTATTAATCACTGAGACATCTTTACTTGTTCTACGGCGACCTCCAATCTTTAAACTGGCTGGAAATTGCAAAATCTATTCTTTTTAATCTTTTTTCTTTTACTTGTAGATGCTTTTAAAGACTTCATGCATTACCTCTGGTGTTATTGCTTCGTATCACAGTGAAATTTACTTCAATACCGTGTGCCTAATTAAAGTCAAGTTTCCTGTCACGTAGGTAACTGTTTTTTAAAGTTAATCCGATTCATCTTATAAAAAAACGAATGGACTTAATGAAACCGCGTGTCTACCTAAAGTAAATCTGTCTGTCTCATACGTTATCTAATCTAAAGCAGTATTCCTTGTCATAAAGCAATACTGAATAAATCGCGTCTGTGTTTCGAAGGATATAATTTCTAAATCAGTATTTTTTTTACACACCACAGATACACTTACCAATACGGCGTGTTTGGCTGTTAAAGTACGTAAAGCAGCCCGTCTTGTAGGATATCTATTGTAAAGCAGTATTCCCTTTTACAACACACTAATATACTGCAAGATACTGTGTGTTTGGTTAGAGTTTCCTGTCTCGTAAAGTAACTGTTTTAAAGTAGTATTCCTTTTCATACCACAAATGCAATTCACAAACTCATGCGTCTAGTTATTAAAGTCTCTTGTTTCATAAAGCAGCATCACCTTTACATAAAACAACTATTAAAAATTCCCCACGAGTCTTGTTCTTCAAGTAAAGCTATCCGTTTTGTAAGAGCAATGTCTCGTTACATAACATAAGTATTGAAGCGACCACGAGTCTGTTCTTAAAGAAAAGCTCCCCATTATGTAAAATCAATACCACCCCCACATGCCCCAAATGTTGAAGCTACCACGAGTTTATCCCTTAAGGAAAAGCTACACATTTCGTAAGAGCAATATCGCCGTTACATAACATAAATATTGAAGTCACCACGAGTTTTGCTTTTAGAAAAAAAGTTCCCCATTTCGTAAAAGCAACACCACCCTTACGCACCCCAAATATTGAAGCTATCACGAGTTTATCTCAAAGTAAAGCTCCACATCTCGTCAGAGGAGTATCACCCCTACATACCCAAAATATTAAAAAGAAAAGCTGCCTATTTCGTAAAAGCAATCACATAATGTAAATATTGAAGCTACCACGAGTCTAAGAATACCTATATCTTTTTTGTGCAAAGCTCTCGTAGATATTTTTTTATCTAAAAAAAAAAAAAAAACTTTCCCTTCTCTTTTCTCACAAGTCTCCCTGCAGACAGCCTTTACGGTGCTAGGAAGAACGACCATAGCAGACAAAGGGTTAAAGAAAAGCTCCACATTTCGTAAAGGTAATACCAACCTTACATAACACAAACACCTTACGATATCCGTGTCCTCGCGAGACTGGACACCTGATACTCGCCTTGCCTCGCACCAACACGCCAACACGAGGAGGCTCAGATATTCTCTTTCCCCCCCAGCCAAGATCAAAGCCAGACGCTGCACTTTGACATCGTATCAGACTTGTTTCTTTTTTTTCTGTCTCTCTCCAGCTGCCAGTGAGTGCAACGCGTCGTATTGTCAATCCCGTCACAGATCCTGCCCACGCCGCTGCCTCCGCTACGACACTCGCGGATCATAAAGAATTGGTGGGCCGGCTCATCAAAGTTCCCATGTCAGTGAGTCGAGGAGAATGTCGTGTCCGAGTAAAGGAAGCTGAGGCAGAGAGACAGGGAGAGACAGGGAGACACAGGCAGCCAGATGGGAGGATTAGATAAGGCAAAACTGAAGACTCACGAGCGCACGGAAAAAAAAAATAAATAAATAAAATTAAATTAAAAAAAAGGTAAGATAGGATGAAGTTAGATAAAACAAAAAAGCGACAAACTCAAGACTCGCTAAAAAAAAAAAAAAACAGTAAAAAGTAAAGTTTGATAAAGTAAATTGAAAATAGAAATGCTTGTCGACAAACTGAAGACGCGCAGAAAAAAAAAAAAAGATAAGATAAAGTGAAATAAAGTGAAAACGCGACAAAACGACCACATACAAGAAGAAATAGACGAAATAAGATGACGCAAAATAAAGTAAACAAATTTGAGACATACTGAAGACGCACAATAAGATAAAATAAAATAAAATAAAATAGTCAAATAAAAAAAAAAAAAACGAGTGAGGGACGTTGAAGGTTGAAGTTCCTCTGTTACTGCTTGAGAGGGAAGGACGTCGTAAGCCACTGCAGGAATGACAGGAGTTATATACAGATGCTATACACGATATAAAGAATCTATACCAACACCTTTAATGGTATAGTCTTTCCTTGCTACCTTTCAGAGTACTGTAAAGATGTTTTATCGTGGACTCACATATGTATATAGAGAATAAGAGCTGCATTTCGCCTTGTCTAAACTACAGAACTATATGAATGACTGTGGTACAATAACAGGTGCCTGAAATGTTCTTGGTCATTATGGAAAAATTGTATGGGAATGAAAGAGTTTAAGTTAAAAAGATTGCTTAAAAAGACTGCTTAATTAGTCTGTCTATCCCGTGTCTTTTTTTGTAGCAATGGTTCTCAGTTTAGAGGTAAAACTTAAAGCTAAAACCAGCCGATTTGTCAATAATTAGACAAAAAAAAAAATAACGATCAGTAGGTAGTTAAACAGACACGCTCCTAACAAACTAACGTGATAGACCTGCTAACTTTTTTTTCCTTGTGTATTTCCTTGTATTAGAACCTTGACAAGTCTCAGATTTGAAAACAAGCTTGAAATAATAGAAAAAAAATTGTTTGTGGGTAAAGTGAGTAACAAAAGGAGAGGTGATCGTAGATACACTAATAGGTAAAGAGGCGGTTGCAGGTAAATGAGAGGTGTATAGGTGATAGTAGATAAAGGAATAGATATAGAGATTAAAGTAGTAGGAAAGTTAATGGGTGAAGAGATACATAAAATTGTAAACTAATAATAGGTAAAGAGATTATGATAGGTAAATGAGAGGTATATAGGTGACCGTAGGTAGAGTAATAGATATATTACTGTACCAGGAATATTGATCGATGAAGAGGCGATTGTAAATAAACTAACTGATGAAGAGGCGACTTTAAAGTAAGCTCATCTCATCTCTAGCTAAACCAGCTTCTATGAAGTTAGGTGTTCTGAGACGTCTCCGCCAGTTTTTCTCACCCTCCCAGCTGCTAACCCTGTACATGGGCCTTATCCGTCCATGTATGGAGTATGCTTCATATGTTTTTTGGGGGGTGGGGGTTCCGCTCATACTGCTCTTCTAGACAGGGTGGAATCAAAAGCTTTTCGTCTCATCAACTCCTCTCCTCTAACTGATTGTCTTCAGCCTCTCTCTCATCGCCTCAATGTTGCATCTCTAGCTGTCGTCTACCGCTATTTTCATGCTAACTGCTCTTCTGATCTTGCTAACTGCATGCCTCCCCTTCTCCCACGGCCACGCTCCACAAGACTTTCTTCTTTCTCTCACCCCTATTCTGTCCACCTCTCAAATGCAAGAGTTAACCAGTATTCTCAATCATTCATCCCTTTCTCTGGTAAACTATGGAACTCCCTGCCTGCTTCTGTATTTACACCTTCCTCTGACTTGAATTCCTTCCAGAGGGAGGTTTCAAGACACTTATCCTTCAATTTTTTACTACCGCTTTGGACCCTTTTATGGGACTGGCATTTCAGTGGACTTTTTCTTTTTTTATTGGATTTTTGTTGCTCTTGGCCAGTGTCCCTTCTACATAAAAAAAAGCTCATATGTACAGTAAAGAGGTAAATACAGGTAAACTAATCGGTAAAGACGTTATTGTACTAGGTAAGCTAAGACGTGACTAAGACAACAGGTAAAAGACTTAACTGTGTGTGTGTGTGTGTGTGTGTGTGTGTGACGAGTGAATCAAGTTCCGAGTTGTTTTGAGGTTTCAATTAGGGTTTCATGGACTGTTTTCTAGCTAGGTGAGAGACATTTAAGCAACCGTTCCTGTCTGGCTGCCGTCCTGTATAGCAAGGTGGGTGTTCCCGGCCTAAGCTTCCACCTTCTTCGTTAATAAAGGAGGTTATTTGTGCCCAAGCTCTCATTGTCTACTGCAGCAGGACAGCACAGTGTGCACAGTCACGGCCAAAAGTTTCTTCAAGTGCTGTATTCTTTTGCACTAATTTAACTGTTTCGTCTCAGCCGTATGTCTGTCACCTTACAAAACCTGAGGAGTGATCAGCCGTATGTCCTGTGATGTGCTGTCTGTCACCTTACAAAACCTGAGAAGTGATCAGCCGTATGTCCTGTGATGTGCTGTCTGTCACCTTACAAAACCTGAGAAGTGATCAGCCGTATGTCCTGTGATGTGCTGTCTGTCACCTTACAAAACCTGAGAAGTGAGAGATTCCAAGGAGATCAGGGCCACTATCCAGAATCCCTCTGTTCTCTCACCACGACAATTTTCCAAGGCCACAGAGATGATAAGCCGGGTTCTCAAGAGTGTTTTTCCTATCAGTATTGTAGAAATTTTATTCATCTACCACTAGAACCATAAAAGCACCCTTAAAAATCCGTGCTACTTCAACTAGAGTGTTTTGATAGTGGAGATGCGGCGCAGAAGTGTTTTTGAATACAGGGACGTAAGACCGAGAGAAAACGCTAAGTACAGCGGGAGTAAGAGCGTTAGGTTGCAAAACATATGGCTGCGACTGTACATAAAGTAACAGAGATGATGCGCCGAAGTAAGAGAAGTGACTGTAGATAAACAAGCACTAAGAGAGGTGACTACATAAGGCAACAGCTGACTGGGGGTGAAGTAAGAGAACGTAAGACGGAAAGAAAACGCTGATCACAGTGGAAGTGGGAGCGTCAGATTACAAGACTTCTGACCTCGACTGTACATAAAATAACAGAGATGACAGAGTGTAGTGAGAGAGGTGACTGTACCTAGAGTAACTGAAGTAACGGAACTAAACTAACAGCTTCAGGAGGCACGAATCACGCAATATCTTCAGTAAGGGACACCCCGCGGCGTGTTGGTGGAGCGCGGCGCCCTGCAGGCCAGCGGCGGCGTTACACAATGCAGATGATTCATGACAGCGTGGAGCAAGCATTGTTGTATTGTTTTAATTTTCGCTGTTTCTCTCCATTTACTTGATTGAGGAGGTGATATTTTATTGCTTTGTTTTGTTGCTGTGGACTCGCGCCTCTGTTGTGCCTATTGCTTGTGTCACTTCGGGAGGTGGGTAGAGGGAGGAGAAGAGGGGGTGAGAGGTGAAGGGAGAGGAGGGGGGAATGGATGAAGGGTGAGGAGAGAGGAGAAGGAGGGGGAATGGATGAAGAGTGAAGGGAGAGGAGGAGAGGGAATGAATGAGAAGAGGATGCGAGAGGGATGGATGAAGGGTGAGGGAAGAGAATGGGGATGGATGATGTCGAGGGAAGGACAGATATGGGTGAGAGGTGAGAGGAAAGGAGGGAGACGGGTGAGGGGTGAAGGGAGTAGAGGAGGGGAAAAGAGGATATGGAGAGAGATAGGAGGTGAGGAGAATGAGGGATGAGGGGAGTGAAGGGGGAGGCGGGGAGACGAACGGTAAGGGGAAAGGAGAAGATGGGGAGAGAGAAAAGGTCAGAGAATGAGGAAGGAGGGGAGGAAAGAGAGGAGGAGGAGGAGGAATAAGGGGTGACGGGAAAGGAGGGGACGGGGAGAGATAGGAGGTAAGGAGGAGGAGGAGGGGCATGGATGAGGGATGGCGGGAGAGTAGAGGGATGGATCTTTGTCCTACGATTGTCTTGTAAGCTGCGTTGCCTTCTTCAAGTGGCGCCATTGCAGCTAAAGTAATTTTTTTAACCTGGAACATATTTATAGCCTTTTACACGGCACCGAAATAATGGCGGTAATAACCATGAGTAACAATGCTGCGTGTGTCATGCAGAGGCTCTCAGGCACACAGTTTTGCATTGACAAAGAACACTTCTGCAGCACAGGCACAACTCAGGCACAAACACATGAATTATTCACGGAGAATCAAGAATGGAGAAATAACAAAAATACATGTGAGTGATGAACAACTGGAGTGCATACTAGTCATGTGTGTATGTGCAGATATTTTCTACTTAATGCTACGTACGTACATATACACAAAGGCATTAAATACAAGTGTAGGCCCATATACATACTTAAACGTGTAAGAAAACCGTTTACTAGTACTTCAAGAGAGAGAGAGAGAGAGAGAGAGAGAGAGAGAGAGAGAGAGAGAGAGAGAGAGAGAGAGAGAGAGGGGTGCATCTCGCCATTATTCATAGGACACGATAAGAAGCCTCCACTGGTACTCAAGGAAGTGATATGGTTGTGTTGCTACGGAAGCCAGTCAGTGTGTGCTCCTGGAGTGGCAGAGCGAGGAAGGCAAGCGACACAAACAGAAACTGAAACTGAAACTGAAACTGCCAGCGTCTTCTTGACCATTGCTCCCAGACACAGCTGTTCGGCACATCTTTCTTCAATTACCATGCACATTGATACAGCTTTTCTTGTCCTACGGCCACCTCCAAGCATTATACTGGCCAAGGGGAACAAAAATCCAATAAAAAAAAAAAGCCCACGGAGATGCCAGTCGCACAAAAGGTTCCAAAGCGGTAGTCAAAAATTGAAGGGTAAGTATCATGAAACCTCCCTCGTGAAGGAATTCATGTCATAGGACGGTGGAAATACAGAAGCAGGCAGGGAGTTCCAGAGTTTACCAGAGAAAGGGATGAATGACAGAATACTGGTTAACTCTTGCATTAGAGAGGTGGACAGAAGAGGGATGAGAGAAAGAAGAAAGTCTTGTGCAGCGAGGCCGCGGGAGGAGGGGAGGCATGCAGTTAGCAAGATCAGAAGAGCAGTTAGCATGAAGATAGCAGTAGAAGATAGCTAGAGATGCAACATTGCGGCTGAAGACAGTCAGTTAGAGGAGAGGAGTTGATGAGACGAAAAGCTTTTGATTCCACCCTGTCTAGAAGAGCAGTATGAGTGGAACCCCCCCTGACATGTGAAGCATACTCCATACATGGACGGATAAAGCACTTGTACAGAGTTAGCAGCGGGGGGTGGGGGTGAGATGAGAAAAACTGGCGAAGACTATCTAGAAGTTCCAAATTTTTTTTTTTTTTATCTCATTCTTTCCTGTGATGCTTATAGATATTACATTCATATCGCTGTGAAAGGGTTAGAGCATAAAAAAGAGCATGACAATAGGTAAACTACAAGAGGCCAGTTCCCTTATACAAGACCGTTCCTAAGTACTCAAAATTACTATCTCCATCATTCATATATTTAGCAAACCTCTTCTTCAAATGTCTGTGTACTTGTCACGTTCCCGCTAGGTTTGTTCTCCTCATCCACAACCTTATTTCTTAACTATTCTTTGCCTGTCTTACCATCAGTCTATTATTCATACACATAGCCAGTCTCTTCCATCTATATCAGTGCACTTACCTTGTTCTTACTAAGTTTGTTCCTCTCATCCACAACTCTATTTGGGAACTAGTATTTGCCTGTCTTCCTTTTGAAATTTCATCTCTTGTAGCTTATAACCGTTCGTATGAGTTCTGGTACTATCCCACACTGTTCCTCTAAATTATTTTGTATCATCGCTTCCTTCACACGCGCCTGCCTGGCTTGAGAAACAGAGAAGCGGTCTGGCCTTTCTCTCGTCCTTCGCTCCACCCATAATGAATAGTGTAGACATGCAAGCCTGTAGCGAAGACTCGGTTATTATTATGCTGAATAATTTTGGTCAGACCTCAAGCAGCCTTCAGTATTCACTTCGGCGTTGTTTATTTTCAAGACACCCGTAAGTTCGGATGTTTTTTTGGGGGGCAGTCGTATTCTGTGACTGGCATCTTCAGTGATAGTTTTTTTTTTTTTTTTTCGCCGTCTTTTTTGTTGCTCTTGACCAAAAATACTATTACGCAAAAAAGAAAAAAAATCTCTATTCACTTTAGTTTTGTGCATTTTTAAGATACTTCCTGTACTTTTGGAATTTTTTTTTTATTTATTTATTTTTTTTTTGACAGTTCTCTTTGGGGCATCTTCGTTGGGCCTTTGCATTTTCTTCGCCGTCTCCTCGTTGCTCTTGACCGGAGACCTTCTTACATAAGGAAAATTTTGCGTGTTCATATAAGTGTTGTTGTTTTTTTTTTCTTCAAGGTCTTCTTGTTGCTCTTGACCAGACTCCCTTTGCGTATTTACTTAATTAAGTGTTGTGCATTTCAAAGACATTTCTCGCAGTTTTTTTTTTTTTTTTCTTATTCTTTTTGATGAATTGTGTTTTGGAACTGGCATCTTCAGAGACCCTTTTTTCTACATTTTTTTTTTTTTCGCCCTTGACCTGAACCACTCTTGAAATAGATAATATAAAATAAAAAAAAATCATTCATTAATCTCCTGACGTCAGAAATCCCTCAGGTCTTATAACGAGGTTGTCAGCGGATCAGAGAACTAGAGAATAAAGGCAAACGCTCCCAGGGAAGATTACAGTAACGTTAACAGACTTTTATCGTGACTGACCAGAGCGGATTTCCGTGATAGTGGTAGTTTAATAGGATCTAGTGGAAGTTATCGATATATTCAAGATTTTTTTCATGATTTTAGTGGTTTAACAAGCTATAATGGAAGATTTTCGGGGGGATAGATATAATTACAAGGGATCCATGTGTATTAGTTTGCTTCTCCAAGACACGGGAGCCACAGTACAGAGTAAAGGGAAGGAGGTGAAGGATGGCACAGCAGATGTCTTGGAATAACCGCTATGAGTGAATGAGTCTCCCCGGTGTGTGTGTGAGAGAGAGAGAGAGAGAGAGAGAGAGAGAGAGAGAGAGAGAGAGAGAGAGAGAGAGAGAGAGAGAGAGAGAGAGAGAGAGAGTGTGTGGTTGTTAGCTAGTTGTGTGAACGAGTGAATGAGCGAGACTTGTGTGAGGCATGAATACGTGTATGAGTGAACGAGCTAGGCTTCAGTCATAAGTGTCAAGTTGAAGTGCGCGGCCTGGCGCCGTGAGATCACCTACCTCCAGCCTTCTGTTCACACCTTCTGTGAATAAACACCTGCACTGTTACCTGCGTTTCCTGTGCCCCTGCTGGTCAAGAGTCGAACATGGCGCAGTGAGTAGGATCAGGACAAGGCTGCAGTGGGTACGGCGCAGAATGGAGAAGCAGTTGGAGGCGCTGGCTGCCCTGCTAGCGCGACAGTCGGAGCAGAGTCAGGCTCTGCTAGCGCGACAGTCGGAGCAGAGTCAGGCTCGCGAGGAGCGTTTAACCCAGCTGCTGGAGAGAGTGGGGACACAAGCTCCCAGTCGCACCACGGCGAGCAATGAAGGCGAAACCACAGCCCGCAGCACGTCTACCCAGGGCGCGAGGTTCCCGACGTCCGCCACCATCATTCCTCACTTAACGGCGTCAGCATCTTTACGTGAGTTCGACACGTGGCGCCATAAGTTTGAAGGATACGTAACCCTCGCCAGGATAGACTGTCTCTCCCTGGCTGAGCAGAGGGCGGCACTCGCTGCTGTCCTAGACGACGAGTGGACCCGTACACTTCGCTACGGGATAAGCTTACCGAGAGACGCGGAGTTAAGAACCATCCTCGATGCAATGTGTGAGTACCTGCGAAGCCAGCGCAACATCATCATGGATAGAAGAGACTTCTACTCCCGCGTGCAAGAAACGCAAGAAGGTTTTGACGACTTTTTATGTGCTGTTAAGGAAATCGCCAATTTCTGTGACTTTTGCGACCAGTGCATAAACCATCAGCTGCGTGACAGAATTGTCGTTGGGACACGAGACGAAGTGGCTCTGAAACGCATGCTGGAAAACAAGAAACTCACCCTTGAAAACGCCATAGATATTTGCAGAGCATCAGAGAGCGCTAACCAGTGTAGTGCAGTACTAAGGGGCGGCTCTCACTCTTCGAGCCATGGTGTGAACGCTGTCTCGAACTACAGGAAGGGCAGTTTCGGGGGCTCAAGCCCCACGGGCTGTTATCGTTGTGGCAAAAATTGTCGCAGTGACAAAAGGGGATGCCAGGCAATAGATAAAGTGTGTCGTAACTGCGGGAAAAGAGGGCATTTTGCGAGTGTATGTCAGCAGACAGTGAGGAAACGACGAGGAGCTTCGAGGAGTTCCTCAACTGTCTCTCCTCATCGCGGTGCAGGCCCGAGGCGGGGAGCCAGTGCCAGTGTATACCAGCTCTTATCAGGCGTATACACAAAGACGGTGACGGCACGACCTGCGCCCCAGGTGCTCATTACCGCCACACATCCCGCTGGAAGAGACAAGATTACGTGGACTCCTGACTCTGGGGCCGAAACGACCGTTATTGGCCTCGACACGGCAACACTCCTTGGAATCCCGCCCTCCAGCTTGGCGCCCGCTGATGGTGATGGACTTTATGCTGCCGGTAATCACCCCCTCACCTGTGTAGGAACTTTCTCGTCGCACTTGCAACTGGGCGACAGGGAAGCTGAGACTGTTGTGAGCGTGGTGAAGGAGGTGAAGGGGGCGCTGCTTAGCTGGTACGATTCCATCGCTCTCGGAATCCTCCCCGAAGATTTTCCGGCTCAAATCCGACCGCTACGCAGGGAAGAACAGCACACCGGCAACAGCTCCATCAAGTACCCGACCGCCTCGCAGCCACCTCTATCTACGCCCACAGAAGTGATCAGCTGGCCTCATTCCTACGACCCAACGCCACAGCAGCGTGCGGGGCACGCTGCTGCTGTGATCAAGGCACACTGTGTGCCCGACGCCCTCTCACGTGCTCCAGTACAGGACCCAGTGGAGGAAGAGGATGCTGCTACTTCTGGTGACCTCGACCCTCTCCACTCAGCGGTCATCTCAGCGTTATCTGCCACCAATGAGGACGGCGTCCGCTTAGCACCACTCCAGGATCAGACTGTGGAAATGGTACGTGCCGCAGCAGCAAGAGACGGGGAGTACTGCTTGCTCAAGAACGTCATCATCGAGGGCTTCCCTGATCATTGCCACGACCTCGATCACCGCTTGCGTACGTACTGGCCGGTGCGCAGTCTGCTGGCCGTAGACGACGACCTGGTGGTTTACGGGCCGAGGCTTCTTATTCCTCACAGCCTCCGCCGAGAAACACTAGAGCGACTCCATGACAGTCATCAGGGGATGGAGCGCACCAAGCGACGGGCCCGACAAACGGTGTACTGGCCTGGTATGGACAGAGACGTTGAGAACGTCGTTTCTGGATGCTCACTATGCCGTCCACTCCTACCAAGCCAAGCCAACGAACCTCTCTGGCAGGACACGGACACACCCAGCAGGGTGTTTGAGTCAGTTTCTGCAGACTACTTCCACGCAGCAGGCCGTACATACCTCGTGTATGTAGATCGCTTGTCTGGGTGGCCTCACGTGTCTGCATGCTCACGTCCAGCATCGGCTGATCAGCTCGTTCGTGTCCTTCGGGGTGTGTTCGCCGACACGGGCGTGCCTGTTCTCCTGAGGACTGACGGTGGACCGCAGTTCACTTCTTCATCGGTACGGCGCTTCCTGGCTCGATGGGGGGTGGAGCATCGTGTATCTTCACCTCATTATCCACGCTCCAATGGTCACGCCGAGGCAGCGGTCAAGTCCGTGAAGAAGCTGATCCTCACGACCACACAGCAGGGACACCTGGACGAGGATGCGTTCGCTCGCGGGTTGCTGGAACTGCGCAACACTCCGAGGGCGGAAGGGCGATCACCAGCACAAGTCCTCTTCGGTCATCCTATGAGGTCCTGTGTCCCGGCTCATCATCGCTCATACGCTCAGCAGTGGCAGCGCGCTGCTGATGAGTGCGACGCCAAGGCAGAGCGACTGAGGAAGAAAGCGAAACTTCGCCACGACGCGTCCGCCCGTACTCTTCCTCTCCTGCACCTCGGTGGCCACGTCGACGTTCAAGATCACACGACAGGCCTCTGGGATCGCCTGGGTGTCATCGTGGCTGTTGGGCGAAGGAGAGACTACCTCATCAAGATGGGCAGCGGTCGCGTGATGTGGCGTAATAGAAGACACCTACGCCCACACAGACCTCTTGCTCCCCTTCCTGTCGAGCAGCACACCGCTCATGGCGGTGCAGCGCTTCAGCATCAGGGTCACGAGGAACACCACCATCCCGGCAGCCCGGAGCATCAGGGTAACGGGGGTACACCGTGGCCGAGAGCAACCAGAGCGTCGAAGCAGCCGACAGCGTAGGGAGCCGAGACGACTGCAGGTGCGGTGGCACCGTAGCACCTACGATTAGTCGTACGTGTTCATTGTACGCTGTGTTTGTTTTGTGTATATGTACCGTGTTTTCTGTACTTCAATCATTGTAACTTTGTTTCATGTGTTACGGTAGCCATAACAAAGATAAGGAATCTTCCTTATGTCTCGGGGGAGGTGTGTGGTTGTTAGCTAGTTGTGTGAACGAGTGAATGAGCGAGACTTGTGTGAGGCATGAATACGTGTATGAGTGAACGAGCTAGGCTTCAGTCATAAGTGTCAAGTTGAAGTGCGCGGCCTGGCGCCGTGAGATCACCTACCTCCAGCCTTCTGTTCACACCTTCTGTGAATAAACACCTGCACTGTTACCTGCGTTTCCTGTGCCCCTGCTGGTCAAGAGTCGAACAGAGAGGACTGAAAGGGGGTAAGGGAAGGGCATAGGAAGCGATTGTTGCATGACGTTCTGGACTGAAGTTTCTGAGTTAGGCTGTAGAATGATGTGAATGAAGAAATTATGTGGAATGAGGCTGTGGAATAAGACTGTGGAATGAGATTGTGGAATGACGTGTGGAATGAGGCTGTGGAATAAGGATGTGTAGTGACGTTATGCAATGAGGTCGAGGATAGATGCCGTGGAATGACGTGTTAGCGTAAAATGAGGTTGCGGAATGAGCAAAGTTGTGGAATGAGGTTGTGGAATAACATAATGGCTTGAAAATAAGATAGTGACATACAGTTATTGAATTAAGTTAGCGGCCAAGGTTACAACGCAGGAGAGAGAGAGAGAGAGAGAGAGAGAGAGAGAGAGAGAGAGAGAGAGAGAGAGAGAGAGAGAGAGAGAGAAAGACACCACCAGAAAGGCCCCACCCGGTCAACTCCTGCAGATATTAATATTCCATCTCGCTCTCCTTCACTTAGCGGCCCCGCCAGACGAGTATTGATCAGGTATCGATGGCGTTTACGGTTAGCTTAGGACCTTTCAATGCAGTCACACCCAACTTGTACCTGGGGCTTTGTGTGTCACCTGGCGGGCGCTCTTTGTTGCATGTAGTGAGGTATAAGACACTGTAGTAGCAGAGGTGTTGTGTTGTGTGATTGTGTGGTTTGGTTACCTTGTTGTGTAGAGATGGTGTGTTGTGTTCTGTTATCTTGTGGGTAGTGCGATGTAGTATGGTGAAATAGTAGATGTGGTTGTGTTGTGTGGTTTGGTTACCTTGTTGTGTGTAGTGTGATGCAGTGTAGCAGTAGTGGTGGTAGTGTTGAAGTTATAGCAGTTGTGTTTTATGTAAGAGAGGTAAATGTCCAAGGGTCACGAAAAATGATATAAAGACAGGCACACTTAGATGGCTGTCCTTACTTGTTAATTGTTTTATTTATTTATTTATTTATTTGTGTGTGTGTGTGTGTGTGTGTGTGTGTTGTATAGGTATTTATTTTGTCAGTGAGGTGTTTGTTGTGTTGCGTCGGGTTGTTTTGTTTTGCTTTGTCTAGCCGTGGCTGTATCTTTCAGCCGTGTGATGGTTTGCATAAATGAATACTAATTGACTTGGGGGGGAAAAAACTGGTTCATGAATTCCTTTACATGTTTGAATATTGTGACTTTTCTTTCGTGTGTTTGAGTTGATTGCCATGCCATTTGTTATTCTATTTGTAGCTTGGTGGTCAATAAATTTTACCTACTTACTGCGCACGAAGCTTTCCATCCTATGTTATTCACACCATCAGTTTTCCTCCTTTGACTGAGTGCTTGCTACGTCTCTCCGTCTGCTTCAGAAAGAGGAAAGTAAATCAAGAAAAGCGGTGTAGAATATCAAGGAGTTTGCCCAATAATGCATGCACAGGAAGTAAACAGTAAACAACGAGAAATTACTTTATCAAACGTCTCTTTCGTCTTGTTCAGAAAAAAGAAAGTAAATCAAGAAATGCAGTGTAGAAAATTAAAGTTTACTTACTAATACGTACCTATATGAGAAACATACGTTATACAACGAGGGACCACATCATCAAACGTCTTTCCGTCTGTTTCAAAAAGAGGAAATGAATTCGAAAAATGCAGAATTGGAAATGAAAAAAAAAATAATAATAATAATTACCCAACAGAAATTGTACAAGAAATATACCCTAAAAATTGAGAGCATATTATCAAACATGCCTTCGTCTCATGTCGAATACATTTAACAAGTTGTAGTAAAAGTTATTTGAGTTTTCAAAGGCGTTTTCATTAATTTCGTTGACAGCTTAACAAGATTTCTGCACCGTTAGTGTGAGAAAAAGGAAGAAAGAAAAAAAAACATTCGAGAGAACCCGACTAATCATCTCAGTGACCTTCGAAAACAATTACGAGAGAAAACCAATAAATGAACAAATAAGAACAGAAGTAAACAAAAGAAGCTGCAAAAAGCCATCAGGCCTACACGTGGCAAAATACAGACCATAAGAAAACAAACCTGGAAAACTGATACTGAAGCAAATATCACGACCACTGAACTGAACTGTACTAAGAATAACAACGCTTCTTAAAAAAATACAGACCTTACAAAAGAAAAAGAAAAAAAAAAAGAGCTAATACAGCGACAAACATCACGATCATTCCTGTACCATACTAACAGCAACACCATATTCTGAAACACTGAAACCGCACTTCTTCTACTATCAAAAGATTCTGCTTAAAGTGACACGAATTTTTAAGCTTCTTTTAAACGTTCCAATTACAGATTAAAAAGATTTCTACATTATAAACAGGGGAAACACTCTTGAGAACACGGCTAATCATCTATGTGGCCTTGGAAAACAGTCGTAGTGAGAGAGAGTACAAAGTTTCAGAATACTATCCTTTACGTTTGTTTCTCGTTTCAGTCCTCTAAGCCACTAGGTCTGAACTAAGGAAGCTACGTAGAGTCACGGTCTCTCGCTGCCTTGCTCTCCTCGCTGCAGTCTTGAGGGGATCTGGCTTGTCTTGCACCTCGCCCAACGAAGCACGACGGCTGGGCTGATCCTTGGTGACACTTGCCGTATTAGAGAGAGAGAGAGAGAGAGAGAGAGAGAGAGAGAGAGAGAGAGAGAGAGAGAGAGAGAGAGAGAGAGAGAGAGAGAGAGACGGGGGGGTGGAGGCTGGCTGACAGATAGACAGACAAAAGAAGACAGCGAAAGAGAGAGAGAGAGAAAAAAAGAGAGACAGCGAAAGAGAGAGAGAGAGAGAGAGAGAGAGAGAGAGAGAGAGAGAGAGGCTGGCTGACAGATAGACAGACAAAAGAAGACAGCGAATGAGAGAGAGAGAGAGAGAGAGAGAGAGAGAGAGAGAGAGAGAGAGAGAGAGAATGTTCACCAACACCTCGTGCCTTTAAGATTTTTCTCCTCCATCTAGAGAGAGAAAGAGAAAGAGAAAGAGAGAGAAAGAAACGAGGTCAGGTTAAAGCTATTTTATTTTTCTTTCATCTCCTTCTTGCCTTTGTAAATATTTAGAGAAATGTTTCCTTCTTGCATAGAGATGAAGGTAAACAGTGTATGGGGCTCATGCATACCAATCTCTCTCTCTCTCTCTCTCTCTCTCTCTCTCTCTCTCTCTCTCTCTCTCTCTCTCTCTCTCTCTCTCTCTCTCTCTCTCTTACCATCACGGTTTTAACTTAATTTTTCCTCTTCTTTTATTCTTCGTTTCAACATGAATTAACACCAAACACACACACTCTCTCTCTCTCTCTCTCTCTCTCTCTCTCTCTCTCTCTCTCTCTCTCTCTCTCTCTCTCTCTCTCTCTCTCTCTCTCTCTCTCTCTCTTAGCCCTCTAACACGAGTTATCACTAAACTTGTCACTCCTCTCCCTGTTTTCCCATCTCTCCCTCTCTTTCTTATTCTCTCTGGTTCCCTTACACGTATCTATAAAGGATTTCCATTGAGCGTCACTGTCACTGTCACCTGTCACCTGCCACCAATCAACCGTCACCTACCCAAAGGAATTCTCATAATTTACCCCACTGCTTCTTTCACACACACACATACACACACACACACACACACACACACACACACACACACATACCGTCGCTGCCACCGCCTTCCCTGTGTGTCATGAAGGGAGGCTAAAAATGAAGAGAGAAATTTGTAGAAACTCTTGTGTGTGGTTGCTGTTCTGATGGATGGATGGGTGGTGGGTGTATGGATTTGTATGGATGTGTAGGTGTGTGGGAACTATGTCTTGTGTGGTGTTACTTGTTTTGTTGTGTGTGTGTGTGTGTGTGAGAGAGAGAGAGAGAGAGAGAGAGAGAGAGAGAGAGAGAGAGAGAGAGAGAGAGAGAGAGAGAGAGAGAGAGAGAGTGTGTGTGTATTGGGTGTTCCTTCGTCTGTATTTTTGTTCTTACAGTGTATTTATTTGTGTGTTTTGTATGGTCAAGTACACACACACACACACACACACACACACACACACACACACACACACACACACACACACACACACACACACACACATACCTTCCTCTTATAATGCCTTCTATTGATCTGTTTGTGTATGTATGTGTATGTATGTACGTATATATGTAGTAGGTATGTATGTTATTAGAGCTAAAGAAAACGAAAAGTTCCTTACGAGTAAACTTATATTTATTAACATGAATATATGTATGTATGTATGTATGTATGCATGTATAACTGCACGCAAACATGTATACACACACACACACACACACACACACACACACACACACACACACACACACACACCTCTGTGACCTGCCAGTGTTTTGTTCATTAACTTTCATTACTCTTCGCTGTGCCGTGTCGCGAGTCCCGTCCCGCTCCTCGTTTCCTTGCGCTGTTGGAGGCTCAATTGTAGCTTTTTTGCAGTTTGTAAATTTTGAACATGGCAAAGTACAGCATTCCGAAACGTTTCAGCGACTTATCTCGACATTTAACAGGCTAGAATGAAAGTTATTGGGGTTTTTCATGGTGAATAGTTTAACAGGTTCTAGTGGAAGTTATTGAGGCTCTGAAGAGTGTTTCCACGAATTTAGTGATGGTTTACCATGATCTAGTGAAAGACACTGACGGTTTCAAAAGTTGATTCTCGGGATGGTTTAACAGACACTAATGGAAGTTGCGGGGTTTTTCCATGGTATTTCAAAGAGTTTGAAAGATATTGAGGTTTTCAAGGATATCAAATGGTTCTTCGTGTGGAAGTTACTCGAATTTTTCGAAAAAATTTTAGTGATATTATCCCTAATGAAGCTGTTGGAATTTTCAAGCTTGTTTTCACAGTTCTAGTTATAGTTTAATTGGTTACCGTGAAAATTATTTCCGTTTTTAAGAATTATTTTACGATTTCAACGATGGCCTAACAAGCTGTAATGGAAATCATTTTGTTTTTCATTATATTCTGACAGTAAAACAAGATCATTAAGAGAACCAGACTAATCACCTCTGTGCGGCCTTTGAAAAGCAGTCCTGATGAGAGAGAGAGAGAGAGAGAGAGAGAGAGAGAGAGAGAGAGAGAGAGAGAGAGAGAGAGAGAGAGAGAGAGAGAGAGAAACAGCCTCCCAAAACACAGACCAATGTTCCCAGTGTCACGGAGCAAAGCAAGAATTCCACTCGATCATCCAATGCAAAGCAGCCATTACAACCACACTAATGATTAATGTGGCCTTTGAAAAGAATCCTGATGAGGGAAAGAGCGAAGCGTTTCAAAATACGAAGCAATGTTTCATGTGTTACGGGGGTCATTAAGACAAACACCCGTGAGAACCAGACCAATCATCTCCGAGGCCTTTGAAAATAGTCCTGATGAGAGAGAGAGAGAGAGAGAGAGAGAGAGAGAGAGAGAGAGAGAGCGGAGCATTTCAAAATACGGACCAATTAAGAGAAACACACCCATGGCAACAAGAGAACGGGAGAGAAAACTGTCCTGATGAAAGAAAACGGGGCTGAGAGAGAGACCGAGCGAAAGAGCCACACGTTTGAAAATACGGGCGAGTGTTCCTGGTATTACGATGGTTAGCAAGAATACCACACGATCATTAAGCGAAAAACACCCATGAGAACCAGAGAGGGAGAGAGAAAGATCGTGATGAGAGAGAGCGAGCGAGCAAGAGAGAGGGAGCGTTAGAGCGAAGCGTTTCAAAATATAGGCCAGTGTTCCCAGTGTTGGTTGCAGCGCGTCAGTGGAGACAGGCGAGACGGCGCGGCGTGAAAAGGCTGCCATCTGGTGATAACATGTTGCCTGGCTTTGTGTGGCGTGAGTGACCGCCAGCCCCGCTTCAGGGTAATGGGCTGTGCTGGTTGACTGCTTACTGACTGTTTGCTGACTGTTCGCCACACTGATCACCCTCTACAGCCAGTCACGCCACTTGTTCGCTGATTGGTGTGTGTGTGTGTGTGTGTGTGTGTGTGTGTGTGTGTGTGTGTGTGTGTGTGTGTGTGTGTGATTGACAATTATGCTGCCTTTTTTTCTGTCACTTTTTTTGTTTGTTTTTTTGTCTGGTGTGTGTGTGTGTGTGTGTGTGTGTCTGTGACTAGCAATTAAACATGTTTCTTTTCCCTGTCACTTTATTTTATTTTTTTCTCGTTTATAATTTTTGGTCAGTCTCCCTTTCACGTCAAAAAAATATATATATGTATAAAGGAAATATTTCTAATTTTCTCGCTATCAGAGAGAGAGAGAGAGAGAGAGAGAGAGAGAGAGAGAGAGGAGAGAGAGAGAAAGAGAGAGAAAATATTTTCCTGTATGAGTTTTGAATACACTTGTTTACTTTCATTCTTACACAAAGCAAGTCATAAGAATTCAAATATTTACAAAACCAGGATGGAGAGACAAAAGAAAAGAAAGACTGTACCCTAATTTCTCTCTCTCTCTCTCTCTCTCTCTCTCTCTCTCTCTCTCTCGTAACCAGATCTTCACTTAGCTGCTATTTTATTTCCACCAAAAATTAAACTAAACCACGATTAGAATAAGACGTGACAGATGAAATAGAATAGTGGAGAGCGGAATATTCAGTGAAATGAAACAGTGGCATGTTAGTCATGAATAGGTGGTGGAGTTAAAAGATGAGTTGTAAGTGGAATGACGTACTGGTGGTTAATGGAATGATGGTAATAGTGGAAGGTTACGTGGGTTACGGGAGTGATTGAGGCGTGGTATGATGGCTGATAGTACTGGTGGTATGTTATATGATAGGTTTTAGAATTTAGGTTTTATTATGTTCTTCCTTTTCTTCCATCCATCCAAACCTTTCCTCCTCCTCCTCCTCCTCCTCCTCCTCGTGATCAAAGCCGTAGTGAAAGGAGGCGATGAGCAGAGCAGTGGAGTGAGCGGTAAATCCCAACAACGACTACTTCAGATTAATCGCCAATATATAATATGTATGCTCTACAGAAGCACAGATTGTCTAGTTAACCTATTCACTGCGATATGCAAGAATTTATAGCACCAAAGGCAATGTATGGAATATTTATAAGCATGTACATGAAAGAAGGGGATGAAAAGAATAGATTTTACAGTTTGTAGAACAAGAAAAGATGTCTGTTGGTGGTTAATGATTAAGAAAAGATGTGACATAGAGCTAGAGAGAGAGAGAGAGAGAGAGAGAGAGAGAGAGAGAGAGAGAGAGAGAGAGAGAGAGAGAGAGAGAGAGAGAGAGTCTATAAAGTTTTATTAAGGGTTTAAAACGCTCCCTGATGCTCTGATGCTCACCTCACAATAGAATGTAGTAGAATGTTGACACTTTATCATATATCCAAGGTGCTTTCTCTTCACCCTCCACCTGCTTAAGAATGACAGACTGAGAAGGTGAGTGGAGTGAGTGGGTGGTGAATTAATAGTTAGGTTAGTGGAATAAGGGAGAAGATGATTTGTGATTGGTATGCTACTTAAGGTGGAATAAGTTAGTGAGTGGTGGAGTGAAGTAACGATTATTGCAATGAGGAAGTGGATGGTGATGTCTGGAAGAAATGTTGGGATGTGGAAGTTGAAGGTGGAATGTGGTACGGAAATGACGTTCTTGGTGAAATGTATTAATGAACAGTGGAGTGAAGCAGTAAATCGTGGAATGAATATGATAGACGGTAGAATGAGATAGAGAAATTATGTTTTTGTAGTGAAATGGTGTACTAGATAATGGAATGAGATGAAAGACTGTAGTGAGATAGGAAAATGCTGTTTTGGAATACAACGAGACAGGAAAAGCTAGGATGAGATCATATACTGTAGATTGAGGTAGAATAATACGGTTTTTGATGTAGAATGAGATACGATGTAATGGAATGATTCTGTGGCATGAGATACTGCGTGATGGTATGACCTAAAGTTTGATGGGATGGGATTATGGGAGTGAAAATAAGGTAGTGGAATGAAGTGGTATCAAAATTAGAAATGGCACCAGGAAGGAGATAGAAGTGGATTAAAATATGGAAAGAGGTTGGAATAAATCTCTCTCTCTCTCTCTCTCTCTCTCTCTCTCTCTCTCTCTCTCTCTCTCTCTCTCTCTCTCTCTCTCTCTCTCTCTCTCTCTCTCTCTCTCTCTCTCTCTCTCTCTCTCCCCAAGTCAAGAATCACACACTCCCTTCCATTATTTTTGTCTTTCTCTTCCTCATCCTTCCTTCTCATTCTTCTTTCCCTTCTTTCTTCTCTCATCCTCTCATACTGTCTCTCTTTCTCTCTCTCTCTCTAGTTTCCTTTCCTTCCTCCATCTCTATCTCACTCCTTCCTTTTCCTTCATTTCCTCTCCATCTCCTTCTTTTCTTTCTTCATTAGTTCTCTTCTTTGCTATCTTCCTCCCTTCATCCCATTTTTTCCCTTCCCTCCCTTCCTTTTCCCTTTATTCGTTTCCTCTCTCTCCTTCCTTCCCTTTCCTTCTTTCCTTTCCTACTTCATTCCTTCATTCCAGGAATATTTTTATGGCCGCGTCTTGTATGCTGACGAGGCTCCATTTCACTATGCCAGCAGGGGACACTCTCTCTCTCTCTCTCTCTCTCTCTCTCTCTCTCTCTCTCTCTCTCTCTCTCTCTCTCTCTCTCTCTCGGGATGAGATTGGAGATTATCATGCCGTTTTCTATAAGGAAAGTGGAGTTCTTTCTTGGTTTCTCTGTTAGATTTGAAGGATTTTGTTGTGTTTTCTCCCTGATATACATATGAAGGATTTGTTGTGTTTTCTGGCTGGTATTAAGTTCTCTTCGTGTTTTCTTGCTGGAATGAAGGATTCTTTGGAGTTTCCTGGCTGGTATAAAGGATTCTCTCGTGTTTTCTGGCTGGTATGAAGGATTCTCGCGTGTTTTTTGGCTGGTATAAAGGATTCTCTCGTGTTTTCTGGCAGGAATTAGAGTCTCGTGTTCTGTATTGAGTGATGAGTGAAGGTTGTCGTTTTCTTTATCAGGTCATGAATGAAGACTCTCCCGGTTGAAGGGTGAAAAGTTGAAGGCTCTCCCTCCCTCCCTCCCTCCCTCCCTCTCTCTCGGATACTGAATAGGGTATTTTGGGTTTCTTGTTCTCTGTCGGGGATCGAGTCTCATAAAGTCGAGTGTTACATGTCTGGTTCTCTCTCGGGTGTTCAGTATCAAGTCGGTTTTTCAGTGTCGTGCTTCAGGTTTTGTATCTCGCCTCTTCTTTGTCGCTGTCGTGGCCTCGCAGTGACGCGCTCGGGCAATTTCTTCCCCCTTGGCAACCGAGTGAGTTTTGCCGGGAAGCGAGAGAAAATTAACTCTGCTACAAGAGAGAGAGAGAGAGAGAGAGAGACCGCACCTCATCACGACCTCACCACATTCACTCTTCCTTTCAATTTCTCCACTCGACACTTTTCCTCCTCATCTTCGTTTTCTTTCAGCTTCACGACACTGCCAGATTAGCTTTCATTCCTTGGCATAATTGGCGCTTCCTCACTCCCTCACACCTCCAGAACTTCTTCACTTCAACACTCGTCTTTCTTCCCTTCGTTAAAGTAAAAAATATCTCGCTTACGTCTCACTCTCGTCTCACTCACTAGCGTGTCATTTGCATACATAACCTGGCGAGCGAGTCAAAGAAAACGAAGGTGGAAGGATTACTGTGAATGGTGACATTTGTAAACCGTGAGACAGTGACATGTTTTCACTTTCTCGCTTCCCTTTCCTTCAGACTGTTCTTGAAAGTTCATTGTTTTTTTTTCTTTCTTTTTTTTTTTCATTTCAAGGTGGGATTGTATTGTCATTGTCTCTTAACTTTCCTTTACACTGTTCTTGAAAGTTCCATGTAGTTTTTTTTTTTCTTTCTTTCTTTCTTTCTTTCTTTCTTTTCGGTTCGAGATGGGCACTGTATGAGCGGATGGGTGGGGAACCTGTTTCTTGTGTTCGCTGTTAGTGTAGTGTAATCACACACACACACACACACACACACACACACACACACATAGATAGACAGACAGATAGATATACGCACACACATAGATAGACAGACAGATAGATATACAAAGACAGGCACTCAGACAGACAGACAGACCTGACAGTACCTTCACCACTTATTTCAGTATTTCAGGTCCACCCCTTACAGCAGTCTCCCTCTGTCCCAAGGGAAATTGTTCTTTGTAGCGTGTGGCAACTATTTAGAGGAGGAGGAGGAGGAGGAGGAGGAGGTGGTAGTGTTGGTGGTGGTAGTGATGGTGGTGATGGTGGTGGTTGTGGTGAAGATGGAAGAGGAAGAGAAGGAGGAGGTGGTGGTAGTGAATGTGGAAGAGGAGAAGAAGGAGGAGGAGGAGAAGGAAAAAGGAAAAGGAGCAGGAGGAAATGGTAGTGGTAGTGGAAAAGTAAGAAGAGAAGGAAGGGGAGTTGGAGAAGGGGAGGAAGAAGAAAAAAAAGAAGTGGAACAAGAGGAGGAGGAGGAGGAGGAGGAAGAGGAGGAGGAGGAGGAGAAGGAGGAGGATATTGCACTGTCTTCCCTAATATAGTTTTTATTCTCCCAAACTCAACCAAGTGGCTTTTCTGAATCGTGCACGATGTGTGTGTGTGTGTGTGTGTGTGTGTGTGTGTGTGTGTTTGTGTGTGTGTGTGTGTGTGTGTGTGTGTGTGTGTGCGCGCGTCCATACAAGGCCACACACATCTTTTGTATTACGCAGTTAAAGGACACACACACACACACACACACACACACACACACACACACACCTATACTCTATTCAATATCTCACTTAGGCTTACACACCATAACATCACAACCTTTCCCCAACACACTTATTCCTTGTTCTTCCCTTGTGTTCTTTTATGCTCCTTCATACACAAACAGCCCTTAGCCAACCCTTAAGTACGGTACGAGAACCCTTCATGTAAACGTAACACTTTCACTGCTAGATATTCTCCCATAATCCTCTGCACAGCTTTTCAGACACTTATTTTTGTACTAAAGCATGTTAGAAAATACAGGGTTGTTGTAATGAATGTTATTAATATCATACATTCATGCCTTTCTAAATTTACTTAACTAAAAATTAATTACTTTCATTAACTTCTAGCATGTTCCTGTATCTCTACTATTCTCTTGCTATTTTCAGCTTTTTCCGTCTATGTCCTTCTTTCTTTTGTTATTATGCTTCTTTTTCTTCTATCTTGTATTCTTGTACCTTGTCGAATATTTTTTTTTTCTGTTCGTGCATTGTGTCGAGTCACCACTAAACTAATCAACTCTCCCTCTAATCAATCCACGTAAGCCACATTCTTACTCATCTTATTCTGAATATCCCCGAAACACGACCGCAGATGATACTAACTTAACGATGCATTGATCTTACACAGAGACGAACCACCGAGGGACGCTAAGAGGTGAGCTGGGTCGCCGCCTGCACTCCTCTCCCAGCTCTCGGCGTCCCCCATACAGTCACCGTGATGGCCTGCTTGGTGCTGCTGCTGCTTCAGTTCGTCTTTCTACTCTCCAGGACATCATTCAGCGTTAGTGCTTCCTCTGGTGAGTACCTGTGTTCCTGTTGTAGTGGTAGTGCTAGGAAGAGGAGAAGGAGGAATAATGGTAGTAGTAGGAGGAGGAGGAGGAGGGTGAAGAAGCAGTGGTGGTGGTGGTGGTGGTGGTGGAGAAGGAGGAGGAGTAATAGTAGTAGTAGAAGGAGGGTGAAGGGAGAGAGGCGGAGGCAGGAGGAGAAGGAGAAGGTGGAAGAGGAGGAGGAAGAGAGGGAGGAGGAGGAAAGGGAGAAGGAGGAGGAGAAGGTGTTGGAACAGAAGGAGAAATCGGAAGAGGAGGAAGTGGTGTTATTTTTGGTCGTCGTCGTCGATGTTGTTGTTGTTGTTGTTGTTAATACTGTTCGGTGTTTAGAATGGTGTAAAAAAAATGTTGGATGATAAATAGAAAGAAAGAAAGAAAAACGCTCAATTCTATTTCCCAAAAATATATCGAAAAGAAAAATGGCTGCAATCAGGGTGACTAATTTAGCTCCAGAAGTGTCTTGATACTCCTCTCTCCAAACACTCCAAGGCAGGAAGCTACAAAAAACTGAGACTGGCAAAGAATTCCAGAGCCCGCCAGTGAAAGGGATGAAAGAGCGAAGATACTCATTAACTCCTGCATTAGTAAGATTAATAGAATAGTAATGGAAGGCGGAAGCACAGAAGAAAGTAGAGATCCAAAGTGTGTTAGTAAAAGAGATGGAAGAGTGAAGATTCTAGTTAATTATTGCATTAGTGAGAAGACTAGAGATGGAAGGTTGACAGAGAAAATTATGTAGAGCTGAAAAGTTTTATCACTGAAGGGAACGAAAGAATATGCGCTAGAGCGACGAACAGAGAAATGGTGAGAGAAACACAGACAGAATTAGACGAATATTTCCAAAGTTTATCACAGAAAGAGATGAGAGAGTGAAGACACTTCTGAACTTTCGCAGGAATGAGGCGAGCAGACCAGTGATGGGAGGTGGACACAAGATCAGGCAAGAAATTGGAAAGTTTATGTGTGAAAGGGATGAGAGTGAAAATCTTAATTAACTCTGGCAACAGTAAAGCGAACAGAAAGTATAGGGGATAGACAGAATCAGGTGGAATTTCAAAGTTTGTTAGTGAAAGGGATGAAAGAATATGCATTAGTGCGGCGAACGAAGTGGTGAGATATAGGAAGACATCATCAGCCGCCAGAGAAAGTTTATCATTGAAAGTGATGACAGAGTGAATATCCCAATCTAACTGTTGCATTTGTGACAGGAAGCAGAGTGTATCATAGAGAGTTTCAGAGCCCACCAGTGAAAGGGATGAAGGAGCGAAGATACTCATTAACTCCTGCATCAGTAATACGAATAGAATAATTATGAAAGTCAGAAGGAGAGAATAAGGCAGAGAATTCTAAAGTTTATCAGTTGATGGGATGAGAAAGCAAAGATCCTGGTTAACTATTGGATTACTGAGGCGAACTGAGTAGTAATGGTAAATAAACCCACAAAATTAGGCTGAAATGAAAAGTCTATCAGTGAAAGGAGTGGAAGAATATGGGTTAGTACGGCAAACGGAGAATTAACAGGTGATACGATTAGACAGACAGAATCAGGAAGAGAATTCCAGAGTTTATCAGCAAAAGGAATGAGAGAGTGAAGATTCTGGCTAATTATTCCATTAGTGAGACGAGCAGAGAAGTGATGGGAGGTGGACAGACAGAATCACAAAGAGTTGCAGAGTTTATCAGCGAAAGGGATGAGAGAATGAAGACCCTAGTTAATTAAAGTACTGCATTTGTGAGACGAACAAAGTAGTGATGGAAAAAAAGACATGCAGAATCAGGGAGAGATTTCCAGAGTTTAGCAGTGAAAGGGATGAGAGAATGAAGAGTGCTCAACTCAACTCAAAGGAATGATAAGAGATAGACAAGCGGAATTGCGCACAGAGTTACAGAATTCACCACTGCATTCACGAGGACGGAGTGACATTCAGCCTGCTATTCAGTGACACGATACTGACAGCTTGCCTGCGTTCCTTTCCTCTCGTGTGAATAAACCCCGAAACCCCTAAACCGATCCCTTGGCATTCACTGTCGCTCAGGGAAGTAGGGAGAGCTTAAGAGTGTTGGTTACCTTCTGCAGCCGCTTCCTCCAGCATCTTGGGTACACTCTGTTTAATTATAGATTGCCTCTTCAGAGTTCACGTAGAAAGGACAAGCCATCCATAATAAATGCTCGGGAAGGCGGACAAAAGGTAGCAAAGCCTTGGCCCAGCGTGGAAGTCAATGTGGTTCTTTTCTTTTGCTTGGTTTATTTCTGCCTGTAATAAGAAGCAGGTTTGTGGCGGGAAATAAAAAGCGCGGACTCATGCACGTATATCACCGCTTTATGAAATTTTAATAAAGTGTGAGTAGAAAATCTGTAGTGTATTAGAGCAGCTGTAAATTAATCAGTTTGATGCCGTGGTTTTCTTTTGTTAACGTTCAGGCCACTGTGAAAAAATTGTTTGCGTGGACATAGGATAAAGAAAATTGCTTGCATGGACACAGAAAAAGAGGGAGAATAGAAAGTTAATCTTGTGTTTTTGTATATTTTACTTTTTTAACTTCAGACCACTGTAAATATTTGCTTATGAGGACTTACAGAAAAAAAAGAGAAAGAAAAGAAAGTTAATCTTGTGTTTTTTCTTTTTTTTTCTCTCTCTCTCTTCTTTATTAACTTTTATTAGTATTGAGTTTTCGAGTTTTCTTTTCTTGTCTTTTTTTTTTTTTTTTTACTAACATTCAGACTACTGTCAAAATTTTCTTGCAAGAGCACACGTGAAAAAGAAGGAGATGAAAAAAAAATTGATCTTTTGTTTTCTTTGTTGATTTTCTTTGTCAACATTCATTCATTGCGTTTCTTTATTTCGTTTATGAAGATTAAAATCATTATAAAAAAAATTGTTTGGAAAATAACGAAAATAGAGAAAAAAGATAGTTATTCATTTATTTTTTTATTTATTTATTTGTTTTTTATTTATTTATTTTATTTATTTTTGGGGGGGAGTTGGGGTGCAGAAATATTCAAGAAACAGCAGTACAAACATAAGTGTCTGAAAAGATGTTGATGATTTTCAGAAGAACTTTGTCGCAGTGAGAGGGTTAAGGGTGATTTACGTTATAGAATACAGACAGACGCTCCACATCACTAAAAAATACACACGCAAAAGAAACTTCGCCATAAGTAATACAAAGTCAGTCAGGAGAAAGGTAGTTATGTCAAGGTAGGTTATTATGTAGTGATCTTGTCAATTACTGAAGACGCCCAAATCCTCCGCCCTGTGACGTGTCCTGCTGGTTGACGTGTCCTGCAGGTTGACGTGTCCTGCTGGTTGACGGGGCAAGGAGTTGGAAATTGTCTCAGTGGTGCAGGTGTGTGTGTGTGTGTGTGTGTGTAGCATGCAATATGTATGTAGTTTGTAGTCTGCAATATGAATGTATGTTTGTAGTTTCCGATATATAGTATGCATGTTTATGTGTGTTTTTTTTAGTATGTATGAGTGTATGCATGTATGTGGTTTGAAGTATGTGTGTGTGTGTGTGTAGTTTGCAATGTGTATGAGTGTGTATCTTCGTTATGTATGTATGTAAATATGTGTGTTTGTATCATTCAGAATGTATGACTATATCACCTAGAATCACCGTGAGGAGTATTGCATCATTGTATTTGCTTTTTCTTTCTTTTTCTTTATTTTTACAAGTTAACGAGGCGCAAAAAAGTTAAATAATAAATATGTAAGCAAATATAAAAAAAAATATTATAACACCGCCCCCCCCTTCCCCCTCTCCCGAAAAAAGGAACACGAGAACAAACGCACAGCCAGACCAGAATATTGTTTGCCTCGTAGCGTCCTCATGTTCATCTCCTGAAGGCGGGTGAGCTCCTTGGACAGCGCTGGGTGTTCCGCCGCAGTGCATTAACTTATTATGGCATTCAGCAAGTGTGTAAGGCGATAGAGGCTTTTTGCTTTACATTCTCTCTCTCTCTCTCTCTCTCTCTCTCTCTCTCTCTCTCTCTCTCTCTCTCTCTCTCTCTCTCTCTCTCTCTCTCTCTCTCTCTCTCTTGTGCTGGTTTTCGTTTTTTTTTTCTTGTTTTGTGTGTGTGTTTGTTTTGTTCTCGCATTCTTTGTTCTTATTTTTTTTAGTACAAAGACATAACTTTTTTTCTCTCGTGTTTATTTATGTTTTATTTTATTCTATGTATTTATTTTCTTTCTTTTTTTTTCTTGGTGGGATAGGCGAACCTGTGTGTATTTTGTGTGTGTGTGTGTGTGTGTGTGTGTGTGTGTGTTTATTTATGGGATAAAAATCCTCTTATAGTTTGTACCTATGTCTGTCTACTACTACTACTACTACTACTATCACAACCTCCGCCACCACTATACTACTATTTCTGCTACCTCTATATACTACTCCTCGTCCTCCTCTTTCTCCTTCTTCTTCTACTACTACTACTACTACTACTACTACTACTACTACTACTACTACTACTACTACTACTACTACCACTACTACTACTACTACTACTACTACTACTACTACTACTACTACTACTACTACTACTACTACTACTACCATCACTACCACCACCACTATTACCACTGCCACCTTTATCACCACCACCTTTATCACCATCAACTTTACCACTACCACTACCACCACCACCACCACCACTCCCCGGGCTGCAGCAGTGGCCAGGACTCGAAGGCAAAAAGTGCGGTACAAATGCAATTAGTCTAAGGCTCCTGTATGCTCCGGGACGCTCTTTGTTTCCCCGATCCATTGTGAGCTGTTTGCAGTCCACACGCTCCCAGGAAAGACTCTGCCTCGCTCTCTCTGTCTGTGTGTTCGGGTTTTGCCTGTTTTTTATTTGGTTTTCTTATTGTGTTCGTTTTCTTTTTCCAGTCATATTGTTTTGATTTGTTTTAGTGTTGTTTGTTTTTGCCTTGATGTCTTACGATTTTTTTTTGGTTAGCTTTTTTTATTTGTTTCAGTATTGTGTTTTTTTTTTTTTTTTTTGTCTTGCGGTCTTGTAGTTTTGATTTGCTTCAGTGTTGTGTTTGTTTTGTCTATCATTGCCTATTATCGTGCTTTTATTTTGCTTTTTTTTCTATTTGGTTTACGATAATCTGTTTTGTCTAGCTTTCTTGCAATTTTGCCTTGCTCTATTACTTCCTCTTTTGTCTTAAGAGTTTTACTGTTTTGATTTTCCTCAGTATTATAGTCTGCTGCTTTGTCCTACTTTATTTAGTATTGTGCATCAGTCTTCATCGCTGTCCTTAAATTTTATCTAATCTTTTAAACCTCACTATTCATTCACCACTAACAACCTGATTACAGAGTCTATTCCTGTCATCCACCATTGTCTGTGTCTGCGCACAAATATCTTTCTGTTTCTTATTTAAATCTGGGCTGATGGCTTCTTGGAGCTTCCCTTATGTTCTTATGTTTATTTCACTAATACCGCCGAGTGTCCGTCTTAAGCAGCTCTGTTATGGCTTTGAAACGAAGACACAAACCCTACTGAAAGGAACTTTATACCAGCACGATAACTCTAATAATAATACTTCGGCCAAGGACAACGGAAAAAACGAAAAAAAAAAAAAAAGAAAAAAAAAGAGGCCCACTGAGGTGCCAATCCATAAAGAAAGTTCAAAAAGGATCATCCAGAAGTGGAGGATAAGTAGCAATGGCTTTGAAGAGTGAGCATAAACTCTCTCTAACAGAAACGTTCCGGCAAATAACTGCAATGATAGCACGTGTGCGGCGGGCGGGCGGTGGGCTCTGGGCTCTGGGCGGTGATGGCCGGTGGCGGGGCGGTCACCTGAGTCCCATCGCTCATCCCTCGCCTTTCCCCCCCCGCCCTGGAGACTCAGACCTGCCAGCGCCACTTAATAAACTCCTCCAGTTACTTTCCCCAGCAAGCGCAGTGAGCAGTGAGTGGCGGGTTCCTTTCTGCCGTTTGCTATTGTCCTTTAGTGCCGTGGAGTTGTGTTTGAGTGAAGATGTCTGTGGTGGTGGTGGTGGTGGTAGGGATGGTAGTTGTAGTGGTGGTGGTAGGGATGGTAGTTGTGGTAGTGGTGGTGGTGGTGGTAGGGTGAGCCATGCACGGGTGAAATATTCCGGCTGATTCATCCCCAGGGTATTCAACATTGGAGGATTCGTGTCCTAGAGTGATTTGTCCCGGGGTGACTCGTTCTCTTGGTTGTATTTCCCTCGAACTAGTTAGCCAAACATCTCCAGGGAAGTAGTGGACTGCTAGGAGAGGCAAAGGTGAGTATGTTTTGAAAATTCGGTGCTTCTCTGCTTTAACCTTCTTACCAACACAGGATGTTAGTAGTTGGTTTTGAAGAGCTTGTGGATGATAATGATTTGTCTCAAGAACTTATTGACTGCAACATTTATGGAAGGCAAACTAAAGAAAATAATCTTAACCCTTTCACTTCATTAAGCAACAATTCACAGCAACCCTTTCACTTCATTAACCAACAATTCACAGCACTAAGAACAGTTTTTATTTCTTTTTTTTAACGACCTACAAGAAAGAAGGAAATAAAAAAGAATACATTTTGCAATTTCTAGTCCGTATAATGTTCGGAGATGCCTGTAGAACAAGAAAAAATGTCTCAGAGTGGTTGGTGACTGAGGAAGGATGTGCCAAATAGCAGTGAAAGGGTTTAAGTGAAAAATGAAGAAGATAAAGTGTTCCTGATGTTACCAGTGAAAGGAAGGAAGGATCGAAGACACTGTTTTGCTACGAATTCAGAAATAACCTAATAGAACTCCTTAATGCAACACGGGACTATCAACACGACAACAAAATTAGCCAACCTGATTAGAAACTCTTCTCTACTCTTTGTGTTTAAGGAGTGGTAAGTAAGGAGCCTGCTTTTAAGTTCCTCTCAACCTTTTGCCAGCCTCCCTTCACGGAAAAATCAGATAATTAGTTTTTCCCTTCCGCGTACACGACAAGGGTGCTACTTCCAAAGGATCGGAGAAGGCAGTATGTGTAAGCAGTGCCAGATGTGTATGTATGTGTGTGAGGTGTTTGGCCTCCAGGACCTAGAACATGACAACTTGATAAAAAGGAAAGCTGCAAGAAGACATCTGGCCTACACGTGGTAGTCCCTTTATAAAACATAGCCATTTACACTTATCACCGTCACCCATTAATTTGTCTGACTTTCTTTTAAACCTCCTATGACTCAGCACTAGCAACCTGACGACTGAGTATATTCCATTCATTTACCACTGTAAGGGAAAACCAGTTCCTTCCCATCTCTTTTTTTTTCAAATATAAGTTTATCAGGCTTGAACTCATTATTTCTTACCCTGTCCTGATTACTGATCCTGAAAATTTCGCTTACATTGCCATTGTTATATGCCCTACAGGTTATATGCCTATGTATTATATCCCTTAAAGACTTCTATCATGTCGTCTCTTCTTAACTTACGCCTCTCTAAGGAATGTAATTTTAAAAAGCTTCTGTACTTCTCGTAAGTAATACCCGTCATTTTCTGTACTTGTGTTCCTTATCTCTTGTCTTTATTCACCCTTGTTCTCCTTGAAGCTTTTCTTATTTTTTTAGAAGCTTTCTTTGGACATTTTCCTCCTTTTTTTTTTAGAACCGTTTTCCTCATTTTTTTTTTACCAGATCCTTCCCTTTTTTATTATTATTATTATTATTATTATTATTATTATTATTATTATTATTATTATTATTATTATTATTAGAACCGAACCTTCCCTCATTTTTTTTATTTTAGAACTTGAAGCTTTCCTCTCTTCTTTTTTTTTAACTGACGATTTAGTGAGCTTTTTTTTTTCTCTAATCTATGTACCCTTACTCGACTTCCTTCACGAATAAAAAAAAAAAAAAAATTCTCCCCTCTCCCCCCTCCCCTCCCGCCCTTCCCTGATCCTGCCTCTTCCCGCCTCCCGCTCCCCGCCGCGCACTCAGACGGAAGAGTCTCGAGAGTTCCTAAGAAGATTTACAGCACAATATCAAAGAGCGGTGAAGTTGCAATGTCGTGGAAGTTTGCTATTAGATGTTGACAAAGGAGAGCAAATAATGGTAAAGCTAGTGAGGTCCTTCCTGGTTCGTTTTGTTAGGATAATGGTGATATTGTACTACTCTTATAATAATAATGATAATATACAATAGATAAATAATATAATAGATGTTGGCAAAGGATAGCAAATAGTAGTAATGTTGACAGTTCTTCCTAGTTTCTTTTTGTTACAGTAGTTGTAATGTTTTGGTGTTACTTGTACCGGTGTTGTTAATACTGCGGTAATGTTGATGTGAATTGGCTTCTCTTTCTTACGCTTTCTTATTTATTTATTATTTTATTTATTTTATTTATTTATTTTTTTTTTTTTTGACAGACAATTAGTGCAGCTTTTTTTCGATTTATTTGCTTATTTTGTCTTATTTATTGTATTTTATTTGTTTCTGTTGTTTAATGTGTTTATTGATTTTATATTTATATTTTTATTTTTTATTAATATTTCATTTATTCATTTATTTATTTATTTATTTATTCTATTTTCATTATTAACTTATGTATTTCATATTCATTTTTTTTTGTTATCATTTATTTTGTTCTATTTATTTTATTTGTTTATCTTATTTCATTTGTAATTTTTTTGTCTATTTATTCCCTTTCGTTTTTCAGTCTTTCGTCTTTGCACATGAAAAAGTCACAACAGTGTTCATATCAGCAGAAAATTTAATGTCGGCAGCGCTAGCATTGACCTGGCTGGCGTTAATAATTTCATTGGTACCTTGTCATCGATTCCTCGGGCGACGGAAGGCCTGAGATGTGCGTCCAAATATTCATAAACGTAAAGGTGAAGGACGAGACCACGGACTTAATGTACTTATAACATTTTCACGTCCTGTTCTGCAGTGAGAGATTTTATTCTTACGACTCTGCTCTGTGGTCGAGAAACAGACCACTTCCAGCCACAGCCTTTCTCACGGTCAGAAATTCTCTAATCTAGTCAGGTGAGTTATGATTAAGGCTAAGCGCTAGACACAGTGAAAGTAACTGGAACATAAGAACATAAGGGAAGCTGCAAGAAGCCATCAGACCTACACGTGGCAGTCCCTGTATGAAACGTGCCTATCTATTTCCACCTATCATCCCCATCCATAAATTTGTCTAATCTTCTTTTAAACAAATTTATAGATGGGGATGATAGGTAGAAATAGGTAGGAAGAACGTCGATTTGTCGGAAAGATACCAGAGGGAAGACAGGAAAATCTGGAGGCGGTGCGCGGAGAACATGACAAATTAAAAGACCGAAGACCTGGAGACGGTGTGTGGAGGGGGACATGGCAAATGAGACCAGTAGGAAGACCGAAGAAGACCTGGAGACTGTATGGAGGAAAAGACTCAAATAACAAGACCTGGAGACAGTGCGTAGATATAACAAAGTTGAAAGTAAGTTGTTAGTGCTGAGTTAATAAGCAGCGGTAAAAAAAGATTAGACAAATATATAGATGGTAATGACTGGTAAAAAATAGCTACTTTGAGTACAGTACAGTACGGTGATAGTCTTCAGTCCTTGTGGCTGTGACTAGAGAACCTTAAGACAGAAATACACTCTTTCTCTCAGCGGACACGAATACTGCATGCACTCCCACACTGGCGAAGGATCGTCTCACGGGAAGTCTTTATTATTAACTTAAGAAACTATGTAACCTTTGGCCGATGTTCCGCCCTCGTGTGGTAGCGTGTCTAGTGAAAAAATGGCAATAGAAATTATTACACAGAATCGTCATAGGAAAAGTGCTACCGAAAAAAAAATTGTAATAAGAAAAATTTACTATGAAAATCGGTCAGGAAAAAAAAATGGTTTAGAAATATTTAACACAGGAAAAAATCTCACAGGGAAGAAAGCGTTGGCGGGGGAAAAAATTACTGATGAAAGTGTCACAAAAATAGTCATAAAAAAAATACTGTCACCGGGAAATAATATTGTAGGAAAAAGGTAACGGAAAAAATAGCCACAGGAAAAAAAATAGTCAGTAAAAGAAATGAACATGACCACACAACGGTAACTGAGGCATTGTTCAGTACGACCAGCTAAGTGCACAAACACACACACACACACACACACACACACACACACACACACACACACACACACACACACACACACACACACACACAGACAGACACACACAAACACACACACACAGTAATCAAGAGAGTACTTTACACAGCCACGCGAGCAGCAACAATCAGTCACATTAAAAAGCTGCAGTTTAATTTGCTATCAAAAAAGTTTCCGTTCCAATGACGCAATAAATCTCGGGGCCGCTGCCGGGAATAGCGTTGCCTGGGGAAGCGAAAATAAAAAAAAGGAAAAAAAAACGTGATTTACCGACTCGTGTATCCTATCTCATCTGCGCTACGGCCTTTAAACCTGACGTGATGAGAAACAAATGGTATTCTTTCACCTACGAGTACAAAACACACAAGTTTATTCTTTGACTGGTGAACAGAGCGAACAAAAGAACAAAGCACATCATAGAAACGCGAGGATGACCTAGTGGTAGAAACTTTAATCTGATATAAGAAATACATAAAAAAGGAAAGAAAAAAAAGCTGAACACCGGTGAGCTACAAGTATTTTGACAGCATAAAAAATGATAATCCGTAGATGAAAATATTAAAATGAAATAACACACATTTTTGCGTTTTCATCACTCAGGCTTATACGAAGTTAGAGTTTTCTCAATAATGCTGTGGAAGGGAGGGCAGGTAAGGACAACAGGTGTGTAGAAGTATACATGAGAGGTAGGATAGGCTGCCGCGGGAGAAAGCTGTGAGATGTTATAATTGAGCTATGACCTTCCTATGTGTGTGTGTGTATGTGAATAATGGATGACTGGTGAGTCCGGTATACCTGTGTTTGTTTAAATAATATATGTATGTATTGTTTGCTTTGTTTTTTATTATGTTGATACAGTAATAACGACCCCTTGTGTTATTATTATTATTATTGGTATTAGAAGTAGTAGGACTAGCAGTAATAGTTGTAGTTGTATTATTATTATTATTATTATTATTATTATTATTATTATTATTATTATTACTGTTGTTTTGTTTTTCTTGTTTTTGTTGTTGTTGTTGTTGTTGTTGTTGTTGTTGTTGTTGTTGTTGTTGTTGTTGTTATCATCATTATTACTATCAATACAAGGTTGATGATAGGGAAGAGAAAGTTTCTATAAGTGGTGGAGGTAAAGAAAAATATTTTTTTTACAGAAAAAAAATTAAAGATTACATTGATTACAAATTACGAAGGATTACAAATTGTTAAAGAAAAGAATATAATGACTGCACTCCTAAGGGAAGTTAATAATTACACAAAGGATAAAGGATTACATGGTATTACAAATTGTGAAGATTACAATTAGTTACCACAAAATATTATAAAAGAATTACGAAGAAATAGTGACACAAAAAAACTATATGAAGAATTACATTAAATTGCAAATTCCTCATGATTACAAATAGTTACACAATATAGTGTACAAAGAATTACGTACATTAGATCACAAATTACGATGGATTACATGTGGTAAAAACAAAGTAATTAAAGGATAACAGATATTACACCAATTATTACAAGGGACTGCATAAAGCGTTACAATTTTGTGTCGTTAGATGCATAACTATTTTCTACGGATACAGTATTTATTATTATTTTATTATTATTATTATTATTATTATTATTATTATTATTATTATTATTACTATTATTATTATTATTATTATTGTCATCATCATTACCACCCCCACCACCACCACTACCACCACCACCATCATCATCATCATCATCACCATCATCATCATCATCATTACATACAGTCTTCAAAGCCGAGAGATCTGTAATTACTATTCATCATTGCCTCATTAACATTAAGCAGTCCTCTGTGACGCTCACAATTCCCTATGGACCTCTAATTATTACTATAAACAGTACTCCGTGTGTCTCTTGATGCCTTACTTACTTTATTTTATTTCATATTTATTATTATTATTTTTTATTTATTTATCTATTTTTACATGCCGCGATGGTCATCTTTTGTCAACATTCAGATCACAGTAATGAATTGTTTGCATGGTTATAAAAAAAAGAAGAATATGAGTCATTTAATCACTAGTAAGCGTAGGTGAAAAAGGGATTTGATGGAGGTCTGTAAGTGTTATAGAGGATACAACAAGGATGAGGCAAGCAGAATTCTCAGAATCAGTAATCAGGGTAGAGCAAGAAATAATGGGTTGAACCTTGATAGAATTAAATTCAAGAAAGAGATGGGAAAGAATTGGTTCTCAAATAGAGTGGTAGATGAATGAAATGGACTCAGTAATCATGTTGTTAGTGCTGAGTCATTAAGGAGCCTTAAAACAAGATTAGACAAATTTATGGATTGGGATGATAGGTGGAAATAGGTAGGTATGTTTTATACAGGGACTGCCGTGTGTAAATCTGATGGCTTCTTGTAGCGTCTCTTATTTTCTTATGTTCCTATGTTATTACTACGTATTCAAGTGACTAGTACAGAGTTGTTGATGATTGTGGACAAGATTAACCAGTAGTGAAAAGATTAATGGGCAGTTATGAAATCAATACCTGTGCGTGAACACCTGCTGCTTCAGACAGGTTAACAAGTGTGGCAAAGCACTGTCTTTAAAGCCCTGCACCAAATCAGTCACACACAAATACTGGTGATTAATAAATATTTCAGTGATTATTATCCATCGGTGCTTCATTAATATTAGAACCATCGTCTGTTGCTTTTTATGTCTAATCAATCCCGTAAATAGATTTCTGTCTCGCTGGATGTCTGAGTCATATTTATTTATGTCTGATTATTATTGCATGTTATAGCTAATGTGTACATTATGCCTCAATATTATTTACTGATTCCTTTTATGTCACTAAAAGCAATAATGTGTGTTGTAAGACGTCTCAACCACTTATTATTATTACAAATTATTTATTAGTCCCTTATCATTACAAGCAATATTCTGTGTCTTAAAAATGCCTTACTACTATTTATCAGTTCCTCGCCATTATTGTAAGACTATTTTACAGTCCGGCGTTATCATTACAAGGCAATATTTTGTTGCAAAATGCCCAACATCTACTTATCAGTCCCTCATTATCATTACAAGGTATCTTCTGTCTTCATATTCCTAATAATCAAACAGTCGTGTGCACCACAACATGCATCACTCAAACACTTATCGATGCTCAGTTCTGAGGGACTCTTGGGCGCCACCAGGAGCAGCAGAGTCTCGTCCGTGAACTTGTCCTCCACTGTGTTCATGCAAATTGCTGGAGTTCAAGGGGTTCGTTTAATTACGTTCTGTTATAGGATAGGAAGCGGAGGAAGCTGAGCCAAATGAGTGGGAAAGGTGGTAGGGAAACTGTAGCTGATGTAGTAGTAATAGTTGTTGTTGTTGTTGTTGTTGTTGTTGTTGTTGTTGTTGTTGTTGTTGTTGTTGTTGTTAAGAACTTTTGCCCCTGCCTGAGTTACCCTTCCGGAAGAAGTATCGCCTTTGAATATAACATAAGAAACATAAGAAAATAAAAAATTGCAAGAAACCATCTAGTCTACACGTGGCAGTCCTTGTATAAAACATACACATCTACTCGTATTTCCGCTGCCATCCCCATCCATAAATCTGTCTTATTTTTTAAAGCTGCCTAACGACTCAGCACTAACAGCCTGATTACTGAGTCTGTACCATTCATCAACCACTCTATTTGAGGACCAATTTCATGCTGTCTCTTTTTTAAATCTAATTTCATCAAGCGCTTGTCTTTTATTGCGTCACTGTCATGAGGAAGGAAGACTGTAACGGGAGTGCAGAAGGAGGAAGATTGAGTGGAGTGTTGAAAGAGAGAGACTGAGAGTGGAGTATTGAAGGTAGAAGACTGAGTGTGGGTGTTGTAGGAGGAAGGCTGAGGGTAGAGTATTGAAGGGAGAAGATTGAGTGTAAAGTGTTGAAAGAGATAGACAGAGAGTGGAGTGTTCTGGTGACTCACAATTCTCGGCAAGGAAAACTTCAGATCCCGCATTATTGAACGTGTCATTGCTTTACCACCACAATACCCAACAGACTGTGGCGCAAGTTATTTTGGATTTTCAAGTGTGCTTTTATGAGTCTTGTGATATTTAAGAGTGATTCTGCACCACTGATCGTAGAAAATAAGAACCCGACTAATAATCTCTGCTGCCTTTGAAATTATCCCTTACGAGAGAACAAAGTGTTTCAAGAATAAGGG
This sequence comes from Scylla paramamosain, assembly GCF_035594125.1. Classification (NCBI taxonomy): domain Eukaryota; kingdom Metazoa; phylum Arthropoda; class Malacostraca; order Decapoda; family Portunidae; genus Scylla; species Scylla paramamosain. The sequence goes on from NC_087175.1 coordinate 20,350,948, forward strand.
ATACGGTACTAACCTTGAGGCGTCCCAGACCAGGGTGGCCATGTACCGAGACCACAATACCCGCTAGGATGAAGGAAGGCAGCGGTTAGTAAAGTTTTAATGGGTAAAGTTTGGAAAAGTGAGAGTATATGAGTGTTGTTAGGCTTCATTGTATTAGGTTCATTGTACGAGTATACTGGGACTGTAACTGTATTGTCAGACCTTTCAAAGTTATATATTCACTTGTTATTTTGTATCCGCTTCTTATAACAGCTCTAGTGAAAGTGACTGTGGCTCTCAAAGGTGCTTTCATGATACTAGTGATAATTTAACAGCGACTGCATCATGAACCAAGCAAGAACTCATCATCTCAGCACAAAGCCTTTCAGAACTCATGCATTAGTCTTGTAGCATTGCGAGACAGGGAAAAGTGAGTGCTGCAGTGTTACACATATAGGTGACAGAGCTTAACTGAGTGACGATACTAGTTAGAATAAGAGTTAGAAGTGATACATTGAAAGGATTATTTAAAATTACACGGTTACTAAAGACCACAAGCATCAGTTAATCTTCAGAACTTGTGAGGGGAAGGAAAGTGAGTGGGTGAGCGCTAGTGGTGATATAAAGACTCGAGGATTGCTTCAAGGGACGTCCGCTGCTCTGCTTTACCGGGATGTGAGGGAGTTTTGTGGCGCGAGAAGGAAGTGAGAGGAAGTCTTGCTTAGTTGTGTAGACTTGAATAGCAGGAATTTTCCATTAGAACATTACTGCTGCCCTTACTGCTGTTGTTGTTGTTAACAGTTACTGTTGTTAATGCTGATGCTACTGTTGCTAGTGCTGACGCTACAGGTACTGCTGCTACTACTACTACTACTACTACTACTACTACTACTACTACTACTACTACTACTACTACTACTACTACTACTACTACTACTACTATTACTACTACTGGCTGGCTGGCTGGCTGGCTCGCTTTCTCTCACCTTAACACGCTTTAACATTTTAACATTTTATTATATTTGCCTACTACTACTACTACTACTACTACTACTGCTGCTACTGCTACTATTGCTACTGCTGCTACTGCTACTACTACTACTACTACTACTACTACTACTACTACTACTACTACTACTACTACTTTTGCTACTACTATTACTAATACTAATAATGATAATGATAATAATAATAATGATAATAATAATAATAATAATAATAATAATAATAATAATAATAATAATAATAATAATAATAATAATACCACTACTACCACTACTACTCCACCACCACCTATCTTTCTATCTGGCCATCCATCCATCTAGTGTTGGGTTTCTTCGTCTTGGGGAAGGAGGAGGAAGTCTTCAGGGCTCGTGATGGTTTGGTGTGTCCTTGTGTTGGGTTGTTGTGTTATGTTCGATTGTCTGCGTCCCTGACATTTAAAAGAATATATATAATTATCACATCCTCGTTGACGTATAAAAAAAAATAATCACATCCTCTTCGGTCGCAAAAAAAAAATACTTTACACCATCCTTGACACGTAGAAGCAAATATATATTACCTCCTTTCAAACACTGACATATCTGCTGCTATTTGTTCTTCCTTTGCGTTCCCTTGTGCCTGGATGGCAAGAGCGAGTCAGGAAAGATTGGCAAGAAAACCGATCGTTGTCTCGTGAATTCTTCCCCGTCCATTGTCTCTTGCCTCGCGCCTCGACCCTTGTCTCGCGGATCAACTCTCGCCTTTGTATGAGCCTCGTCTCGATTATTGTCTCTTGTGCCACGTTTCGCCCATTTGTCTCGTGGTTCGTGTTTTGTCCCGCCATTGCTTGCTGCTTTCCTTTTCCTTTTTTTTTATTTTGTGTGTGTGGTATCGTCTGTTGTTTTGTTATTCTTTGCTTTTGCTTTTGCTTTGGTCTGGCTGACCGGCTGGCTGGCTGGCTGTCTGGTTGCCAGGTTGGATGGTTGGCTTGTTGGCTGGTTGGCTGGCTGGTTGGCTGGCTGGCTGGCTGGTTGGTTGGCCTGCTTGCTGGCTGATTGGCTGGCTGGCGGGCTTGCTGCTGGCTGGCTGGCTGGCTGGCTGGCTGGTTGACTGGCTGACTGGCTGGCTAGGTGGCTGGCTGGCTGTCTGGCTGCCTGCTTGCCTGCCTGCCTGCCTACTGGTTGTCTGGCTGGCTGGCTTTCTCTCACTTTAACACTTTAACATTTTATTATATTTGCCTTACACATTAAAGTCACAAATAAACATCATAAACAATGTGACAAATAGTCCTTTGTGAGCTTGTAGCTTTTCTAACCCCCCCCCAAAAAAAAGGCAAAAAGCACAAAAGGAAAAGGAAATTATACAAAAAAAAATATCAAGCAGTAAAGTGAATGCAAGATAAGAAAGCCAGAAAAAAAAAATCCATATAAGTGTAAATAAGGATCAAGTCAAAAACGTAATACAATAATAGTCATAAAAATCAATAGAAGTGTAAGTAAAATAACTCTCTCTCTCTCTCTCTCTCTCTGAATCCTCCCTTTTTTTCATCATAACTTTATAAGACCACAGAGATGATTAGACTTTTCACATGAGTTTTACACATTAATGATGCAGAATCCTTCTTTATACTATCACTAGAATCATGAAAGCTCTGTTAAAAATTTCAATGACTTCCAATATCCTAGACTATTAAGCTATGACTAGAATCATGAAAACACTCTTGAAAACTTTAATAATTTCCACTAGAACCTGTTAAACTATAACTAGAATCACGAAAACATGAAATTCACCGGTAACTTCCACTAGAACTTATAAAACTATCACTATAACAACGCAGACAACTTTGAAAACCCAAGTAACTTCCATCCAGAACCTGCAGCCCGTCAAAACTTCAATAACGCCCTCCAAAGACCCTTAAAAGTCAAGACAAAACGCCGAAATCTTTGAGAATACGGTCCGGCCTTAGATGGAAACTCAGGAAGTATTGGTGGGAACAGTCACGCGGCTCCACCACAGTATTGTCGTCTTAATAGGCAGTGGTTGTCGCTGTAATAGGCAGGAGAGTGGTGTTGGGGCTTCTCTCTTGCCTCACTTCGCAGCCACAATCATTGCTGACTGGTGGAAAGACACGCAATAGAGAAGGGTGTACCAAGTGTTTCTTGTGTGTTACTTTTGCACTGCCAGACAACTTTTGACAAAGACACGTAAAGTTTTAGATTCTTTCTTACGTACTACAGTTTCCTAAGTTATTTTTATGCTGGAAAAGACGAAATCAATCTTCTGTGATCTCTTTGTGTTTATGTAAAATCAAGGTCGAGCTTGGCAATAAACAGAAGAAGCACCACACACACACACTCATACACACATCATTCGCATAAATTCGTAAGCTGGAACACACAAAGCACAACCTTCTATTCTCTGTTTGTCATCGTGTTTTCTCTGTGTCCAGGCAGTATTCAACGGCGTTCTGAAGGTTAACAAAGGACGATCGCGGCAGTAAAAGGGTGGACTAGTGCAGAGGTGTCGCAACTCTGGCGGGACGGGGAACACACACACACACACACACACACACACACACACACACACACACACACACACACACACACACACACACACACACACACACACACACACACACACACACACACACACACACACACACACACACATACATACACACACACACACACACACACACACACACACACACACACACACACACACACACACACACACACACACACACACACACCAACCACACATTCTCTCTCTCTCTCTCTCTCTCTCTCTCTCTCTCTCTCTCTCTCTCTCTCTCTCTCTCTCTCTCTCTCTCTCTCTCGTCAGTTTTACAAGGGTGGTGAAGGTCAGGGGACGCCGCGCCGTGCATCACCTGATTACTTCCTTCATCCGCGTGTCAAAACTATTAAAACTTCGGAAAATATATCGTGAGCTGTAATGAGCGATATACTCGTATGTATGTGTAGTGTTTGTATTGTTATTAGGTTAAACAAAGAAAATAAATAAATAAAACTAGTTAATGTGTTGTTTTTAGCTGCTTGTTTTTGTTTATTTCATTCAAATTTTTTATTGTATTTTTTTTTTTTTAATTCTTAGTTTGTTCCTTTGGCTTTATTTTATTTCATTTTATTTTCTTGTGTTGTTTTTTTTTTTTTTTTGTATTTTATATGTTATTTCGATATAGTATTTTGTGTGTGTGTGTGTGTGTGTGTGTGTGTGTGTGTGTGTGTGTGTGTGTGTGTGTGTGTGTGTGTGTATAAATGTGTATTGCCATTGCTATTAAAAGTCCCGGAAAATATACATCAAGTGGACTGTTATGAGAAATTTATATATGTGAGATGTATTTGAATTTTAATGAGGTAAAAGAAAAAAGGTTAGTGTTATTCTTCTATTTTTTTTTTTCTCTCCATTGTTACTTTTAATCTTAGTTGTTGTTGTTTTGTTTTATTTTATTCATTTCGTTTTTCATATGTGATTTTTGTTTTTATTTTTGCTATTTTTTTCCTAGTGTTTTTTTTTTTTTTTTTTAATGTGTGTGTATGCATTTCTGTGTTTGTTATCCTTCTGTGATCTGTTGTAACAATTCGTTTAGTTGCAATCACTATCTTTCCTTCTTTTCCTTCTTTTTTTTATTTACTTGCTTATCTATATTTTTTTTTTTGTCATATCACATTATTTCGTTTGTAGTTTTCTTTTTCTTTCTTTCATTCTTTATTTATTTACTAACTTTCTTATTTATCTTTATCTATCTATCCATTTACCTGTTTATTATCTCCCCAGAAGCTACTAAACTTATGAATTTACTTAGTTTGTTAGTTATTAATTTCTTTATTTATGTATGTATGTATCTATTTATCTATATATATAAATTATCACACCCACAAAGTATATCAACACATACAATTTACTCTTACTCACTCACTCACTCCCTCAACATCACTCACAGTAACACCCATTCACTTGCGAGTCAAACCCAAGCAAGCCAACACACGTCACTCCTGCAAAATCACAGTTGTTTTTTAGCTCTCGCGTTCCCTGACAACCGCTAGTGATTAAAACGTGACCCGCAGCAGTGAGGCGCGTCAACAGTCTCCGGGGTCAGGAACGAGGCGAAAACAGGCCAGGCTTTCAAACACGCCCAGCCATCAACGTCATTCCCAACACCAGCCCCTCACAGTGCACTCATCAAAGCTCACTCGGTCCCTCGGTCTCTCTCTCTCTCTCTCTCTCTCTCTCTCTCTCTCTCTCTCTCTCTCTCTCTCTCTCTCTCTCTCTCGTTCAGCCAACACGCCTCTGACCCCTCGCTTACTGTCTGGTCCACGCACTTCCTGATGGATAGATAGATGGATAGGGAGACAGACAGATGGATGGATGTACAGTTCACTTAGATACAAAAGTAGACATATATATTTTTACACACACACACACACACACACACACACACACACACACACACACACACACACACACACACACACACACACACACACACACACACACACACACACACCAATTAAAAAGCAAGGCCACGCACACACACACCGCGCTGGCGAGAGGAAACCGGAGCATATCGTGTGTGTGAAATGTGTAACTCTCGCCGTGCCGCAGCCCTCGCCTCCCTTGGTGGTGGTGGTGGTGGTGGTGGTGGTGGTAGTGGTGGTGGTGGTGAGGCATAAAATAAATTAAGTTTGCATAAATCTGTGGCACCAGAGAGGACGACACACGCACCGCCTGCCCGCCTCCGAATTCTCTTGCAACTGGTAGATAAAATACAAGGGAAAAGTAGATAAGATAAAGGTTGTGTATTGGGAGGATTTTGTCATGTTTTCACTCGTTTGTCATCTTCTTGTGTTTGTTTTTCTTCCATCTGTCTCAGTATTATTTTTTTTATATCTTTTTTTTTTCAATCTTCAGTCATTTCTGTCAATTTGTCATGATTTTTATTCGGTCTGTCTGTAATTTTTTTTTTTTCATCTCTTCCTCAATCGTCTCTTCATATCTCTTCCAGTTGTTCGTCTTTTCCAGGCTATCCCAGCAAAATTCCTTGTCTTATCTCATCTCCGGTCATTTCTACACTCGTCTCTTCCTCTTCGTGTTTTTTTTTTCTTTTTTTTCAGATCATTCCAGCGAAACCCATCTCTTCTTCACTATCCTCCAATCTTCTTCACTCGTTTCTTCCAGTTGTTCATCTTTTCCAGCCCATCCCAGTGAAATTTCTTTAGTCTCCTATCTCCAGCCTTCAACACTCATCTCCTCTGGTTCGTCTTTTGCAGGTCACCTCAGCGAAACTCGTCTTTTCATCATTTTGCAGCCTTCATTGTTCTCATCCAGCTGTTTTTTTTTTTCTCTCTCTTTCTTTTCCAGGTCACTCTTGCTTTCATCTTTACCATTTTCTCTTTCTTTTTTTCAGGTCATCCCAACAAAACTCATCTCTTCATCATTCTCCAGTTTTTTTTTTATCTTCCTGTTTTCTTTTTTTTTTAAATCACTCCTATCCCGTGTGCAATCTTCTCTCATCTCTTTCAGTTCCTCGTATGTTTTTTTTATTTATTTATTTTTTATTCAGGTTACCCTAGCAAATCTCTTCATCATTCTCCACTCTTCTTCTCCCATCTCTTCCATTTGTTCGTCATTTCCAAACAAGACCACCACTTTTACTCATTTGTCTCCTAGCTTCCTGCAATCTTCACTCATCTCTGTCAGTTTATCTTAGCTTAATTACTTTTATTTTTCAGCTCACCCTAACAAAATTCACCTTTTTCATCATTGTACAGCTCTCACTTTCCTCTTCCAGCTGTTTTTCTTTTCCAGGATACACCAGCCAAAACATTTTTATCGCTTCACTTGCTTTCTTCAATGTTCCCCACGCGTCTCTGTCAATTTTCGTGTTTTCATTTTTTTTTTTTTTTTTTTTAGGTTACCCCCAACAAACCTCATTTTTTCTCTATCCTCCAATCTTTATTTTCCTCCTCCAATTGTTCGTCTTTTCGAAACCACTCCAACAATTCTGTTGACCTCCTCCACACCCTTTTTGCAACCTTGTCCACTCAATATCTTTCATTTTTTTTTTTTTTCTTCTCGAGGTCATACCATCAAAGCTTTCATCTGCTCTCCAGTCTTTTCCAGTCTTCACTCATCTGTGTCAGTTTCTTGTCTCCAGGTCAAACCAGCAGAGTTTCTACATATTCACTCAGTTCTTTGTCTACCGTACCTTTTTTTTTTTCTTTTTATACCATCCCTAAGTTGCGATTCTAATATTCTGATTGTTCACCTACTCGAATTATTTGGTTCTCAGGAGGAGTAACAGGAAAAGTAGCTGGAGTTAGTAGTAGTAGTAGTAGTTGTAGTAGTGGAGGAGGAGGAGGATGAGGAGGAATGTAGTAGTAGTAATAGTAGGCTAGTAATAGCAGTAGTAGTAGTAGTAGTAGTAGTAGTGGTAATAGTAGTAGTAGTAGTAGTAGTAG